>NC_046163.1:8572572-8817477 GCF_011064425.1 Rattus rattus | reverse complement strand
GGGGGGGTGTGGGGGTGTGGGCCCCCCCCCGACCGGATTGCTGACACAGCAACTGCAATTTTTTTTGTTTTGTTTTGTTTTTGGTGGAATTTCATCAAATTTCTGCTTACAGTCTAATCACCTTACTGGGAATGTTTAAATTGTGCCATGCACCCACGGTTCCTATAAGCCTTGAGTTTAATCCTGGGAGGTACCGTTTCACACCGAGTAATCCCATGAAGAAACTTCCTTTTTATGTGTTTCATGAGCTATGCTCCAAAAACCCACAATGGCATGTCTAAAACTATGGATGCAGCGCCATCTAGCTGTAGCAGTGGGTGGAGCTGTAGCAGGAGCCCAGAGTTAGTGGCTTCAACCCTGTCAGCCGCTCACCCAGGGAAACCGAAGCAGCTTAGAGAATGGCTCGCACTGAAATTCACCTGCTAAGAAAGGAAGGTCAGGAATTCAAGGTGATCCTGGGCTACAGAGCCAGACTTTACGTGACCAATGAAGAACGTGGCTGGGGAGGTGGCCTGAGAATTCTATACCAGGAATGTCATACCAAACTGTCAGGCATGATGGCACGGGCCTGTAATCCTAGAACTGGAGAAAAGGAAATAGGCCTAGCTTATTTGGTGAGCTCTAAACCAATGAGAGATCCTGTCTCATAAAAGCAAGGGGAATGGTAACTGAGGGATAACTGGGATTGACCTCTGGCTTCCACAGGCACCCACGAGCTCACTTTGCAGACGCATCAGGAGAATAACCAGGACAGCCCCTTGCTAGCATCACTCTCCCCACTAACTGGCTGTGGCATCTCATACTGTCCTTTTCGGATCCCTGCAGAGCTCAGAGTCCCTCAAGCGGATTCAGGATGACAATTGCAACGCATTCAGTAGACTGTCGGCTGCGCTCACTGCCCAGTAAAACAGTCATTTGCATGAGGATATGGATGCGGAGCTTGGCACCACTGTGGAGAGCTGAAGTCGGGAGCTTTGCCATGGGTCTGACCTGTGCCCACGGCATGGGCACGATCCAAGAAATAAAGGAAACTGGTACTGCTTTTAGGTGAGAGGAACAGCTGCCTAGGCTTAGGGTCCTGATGCTTGGCTAACTCCTTATGCCTTTCCTCCCAGAAACAACCCCGAGAAGAGTGATAAGGAGAGGCAGGCACCATCCTTCCTGCCTGTCTTACTGTCCTGCTCCCAACAGGATCCTCCCTTATGATGGACAGAATTGCCAGCGGATAGGATCTAGAATCCCCTTGGAGGGAAACCTGTCAGCATATCGGTAAGGGGGTCTCGAGCTTAGCTTCACTGAAATGAGAAGACCCACCTCTGTGGGCGGTCCCATAGAGGGCGGTCCTGGACTGAATAAAAAGCAGAAAGAGGCGTCCATCTCTGTCTTTCTCTCCTTCCTGACCAGCCACGTGACCAGCCACGTGACCAGCCGCGTGACCAGCCACGTGACCAGCCGCGTGACCAGCCGCGTGACCAGCCGCATGACCAGCTGCTTCACGGGTTTTTGCCAGGCCCCTCAAACTGAGAGCCAACTAAACCCTCCCGTGGCGTGTTTGTTGCACCACAGCAAGCGGAGCAGTAACTAACACACCCTCTGAAGCAGCAGGGAGGTGGGTCTGCACGGCCACGTGACGGCTCCTCAAGGTCCTTTAGTCCAGAATCTCAGTTTGCTAAGTTGTGCACATACATTACACATGCATCTATATATGCCGTGTGTGTGTTTCTACATTCAAACACATACGTGGTCAATCTTTCCCTGTGGACCCCACAAGTTCACATGCAGACACACACACACACACACACCTATACATATATGTTCATGAACACACAGGCATAAACACATACATGTGCAAATAAACATATACATAAATTACATACACATACATATGCCCAGGACCACACATATACACATCCCTTTTTAAATAAAAAGGATTTCTTTGGGCTTTTGATCAGAAGTATGACCGACCCCAGTGGCAGCAGCCCCGGGTGCTCTGAACACAACACTTAAGATAAAGTGGCCTCTGAGAACCTATTTAACACTTGGCTACTCTCTATTTCTTGAGACTACTCGGTTATATCTGCGGCAATCAGATCGAGGACCAGCCATTAACATGCATACAGATGAAACTGATTTTCCCCGAACTACTCCTTTCCGTGATTTCCAAGGAGGCCTGTCTAGCAGCTGACCCAGTTCTGGAACGAGGCCACCTGGTAACTGAACTGTCCTTTGCCTTGGTCTCCTGTTCTGTCCTCTGTCTGACCATGCCCCTGGCTGGCCACCTCCACCACCTTCCTGTCACAGCTCCTTCCTGCCTGGTCTGGAGACTGGTTTCTATAGTGTGGGCCCAAGGATTCTCCTAACTTCCAGTTCGTTGTGGTTAACAGGAGTTAGGAAGGAGAGCAAGGACAGAGTAGCTATCTTCCCCTGGATTTTCCAAACAGCACCATGCCCCTAAGGATGCAGACTCTGACCTCTCTGCCCTTGACTCTCCACTTCAGTGTTCCTAGCTCTGCCCCATGTGCCTAACTACCCCGTGGTGCCCTTTGACATGCGGATCAGCCCTTGGTCCCTTGGTCATGCACTTTCCTTGCTTGACACTGCCTTTTGCTTAATTGTTTTAAAACCTTATCTTAGAAGTGAATTGTATATGTCCCCTCCCCTACAAAAAGCCATGCTTCCCATTCTGTGGGTTTTCTGCCCACAGTAACATATTCTATAACAATCTGACTTGTCACCTCACCAGCCAGGGTCACGTTCCAACACTTAGGCAAACCGACTCTTAGAGACAGAGGTTGGCCAGGGAGCAATAACAGGGGTTCAGCCTTGACAGCTAAGGCAGTCTTGGTGCTCCTGGAAGGGACAGGAATTCGGTTTCCTGTGTAAATCACTTTAGAGACAGCCACAGGGAAAGAGTAAGAATGTGTACAGAGAGGTATAGAGAGCAGTGTGAGTGTGTGGTCCCAATGCTGCCCCAGGCTCAGAGCACCTCTCTCCCGGCAAGCCCTCCCAGAACCTGTCTGAGTAGATAGCATGAGCTCCCATGAGACTGCCACATGTATACCAAGCATCTCTGAACCTGAGCCAAACGCGGTGGATTTTTATAATTATTGGCGAAAAAACAATCCATCGATGCCAATCAATTTTGTAATTTGTGCGCATCCATTTAACACCTAGTTATTGAACGGTCGCCGTGTTTCGTGCACATGGTGGGCACTGAAATCACTGTGGGCAAAATAAGATTGTTTCTTCCCTCAGAAATAACTCATAGGTTTGCCAAACACAAATGATTGTTGGGCAGATTAGAATAAAGCAGGTGAGGGACCATTACAGGGGACGAGGGGTGGAGGGTGGAGAGAATGTAAGAGAAAGTATCCAGAGGAGTGCATGAGCTGTTGCCTTTGGACATGGTGTGCAGGAGCCCGTTAATGAACTTGCAGTGGCTGTGTTTATGTGCACAGGACCTGTACAAGACTGAGCCAGTCACCATTCCATCACGGATCTAGGAAGGACCTACTGGCCATGAGTAGTTGCTGGGGAGGGAGAGTCATATCTTTTTCTTTAGTGCGATGGTCACTGGTAAGTTGTTCATAACTCGTAAATGGTCTCCATTCCAGAGGCATGCAGTCAACCCCATGCTATACACATGCAAGCAACACATTAAACTCGGCATAGAAAATAAGATATGAAAGGAGGAGGAAGACTTGTTGGGAAGAGAAAGGGTCAAATGGAGTTGGGGCGGGGTGAGAGATGAATACAAAAACGATCCTGTATACACCTATAAAAACTGTCCAAGAATAAACTGTGAAAGGAAGCAATTCACATGGAACCCTGGCCAAAAAGATTGTTCAGCAGGTTAAGGGGTTCAAGCCACAGAATGTATACACTGGAAGGGGAGATCTGACTCCTGGAAGCTGGCCTCTGATTGCCACATGTATCTTTCAGCACGTGAACACACACATAGATAATAAATACATAGTAAATGTATAAAAAGGTGAAATACAGAAGGCTCACAAGGTGTATATAGACAATACAAACTAATGAGTAAAAGTCTCGTGAGAGGTAGGATCTTTACAAAGTCTCTGGTTATGCCCTTCCTTGAGTAACGCCTGACCCAAGGGAACCCTGAATCCCCTCCCCATTGCTCAAGTGATGGGAGTCAATGCCACCACATGTGGTGGTTTGTATAAGAATAGGATCATATAATTTGAGTGATTGGTTCCTAGTTGGTAGATTGGTGAAGAAGAATTAGAAGGTGTGGCCTTGTCAAATATCTATCTATCTATCTATCTATCTATCTATCTATCTATCTATCTATCATCTATCTATCTATCATCTATCTATCTATCATCTATCTATCATCTATCTATCTATCTATCTATCTATCTATCTATCTATCTATCTATCTATCTATCTCTTTCTCTGCCTGCAATTTGCTGACAGATGTAAGCTCTAAGCTTCTGCTCCAGCAGCATGCCTGCCTACCTGTCTGCCTCACGCTCCCCACCATGATCATTATGAGCTAACCTTTGAAACTGTAAGCAAGCCCCCATTAAATGCTTTAGTTTGTAAGTTGGTCATTGTATCCCCTCGCAGAATCAGAACAGTAATTGACACACCAGCTCAGGACACAGTTGCCACACATGCTCCCCATTATAGTCCACCAAATACAGACCATCCTTTCTGCCACTGGTCCACGTAAAAATATGTAAAACCTGAGAAAACGTTAGGAATAAATTGAAGGATTGTCCATGAAACAAATTCCCTAGACTCCTCAAATCGTCATAATTGGGAAAGTCAAGGGAAAACGTGATTAATGTCCTGTGTGAGATGACCAAACACAGCAAGTGTGATTATACCTTGGATCCTGGGTAAAGAAAAGTAGATCTATGCTCAAAGATAACAACTTATTTTATTTTTAAAGTACATATGTGTGTGTTTCTATAGGGGTGTGTGTATATTGAATGCAGGTATCCACAGAGGCAAGAAGAGGGTGTCAGATCCCCTCGAATTAGAGTTTTAGGTGGTTGTGAGGTATGGGCTAGAAACTAAACTCAGGTCTTCTGTAAGAGTAGTGTGTGCTCTGAAGTTCTGGGTAATCTTTACAGTCCCACCCTCTCCTTTGGGGTGTTTAACATAAAGGAAAATGGGACCTAGAACTCTCCCCAAAGACAGATGATCTCCTATACTCAGTGGGTTTCACATCCAGTTATTCTGTGATCAAAGATTATTTCTGTACTGACCACGAACAGACTTTTTCTTGTAATTATCCTCTGAACATTACACAGCTGATTTATGCAATATTTGCAGAATGGTGTGTATTACAAGAATTTAAATATGATTTCATGTACATCAGAGCACATTAGCTAGCTATATGCTGATGCTGTACCATTACACAGGAAGGATTTAAATGTCTTCATATTTTGATATCCACAGAGATCTTGGAACTAACACCCTAAGGGTGCTCAGGACAGCTGTGCTGTGAAGATGTAGGGCTGCTTCTCTGGTTATGACCTTTGCAATCAGCCATACTATCTACCAACTCTGAATATTACTTCTCGGGGCTGGAGAAATGGCTAAGTGGGTATGATGTATGGGCTTATATTTTTCAAAACCCACTTTAATACGGGTCCTTAAATGATTTAACCTCCCTTCTAGCCCACCACCCACCAGAGGTAGTGGAAAGAAAAGGTTAATAGGGCAAAGGAAGATGGAGACCTATTTAGAAATAGTTCCTTGGGGCGATTCTATTCTAATCTTCATTGTCAGGATAGCAGCAGTTCAGTTCATACAAATCAACAGCAGTAGATCAATCTACTCCTGGACACCGTTCACAAATCAACAATGGCAATTTTGATCATGAAAGAAACAGAGGCTTGTCAAACAACAGGAATCCGAGGGGTGGCAAAAAACCGGCAGAACACGAGGAGAAGGCAAGGCAAGCCAACCTCATAGCCTCAGTAGTGAAGACCAGCATCCATAAAGCCCAAGGCGACCAGCAAAGAGTAGCACACCATTGTCACTGTCTGTTGGGTTACATTTTATACCACTTTCCAAACATCCGCATGTTTTGTAATCCCTCTCTAACCAAACACGCGCGCTTTTCCAAAAGCAGCTTTCCCAGAAAAAACACCCCATATTGTTCTCTGCAAAATACCCTCCTCCTGAGGACACAGGTTCCAGAAAAACATCACGTGTACAACTATGATCTCAAAGAGCTTGAAATCTCACTTCAATGGAGACCTGAATTCTGAACAAAACCCATGATTTTTTAAAAAGCTAAGGAACAATAGCACATGGAATGGTGACTTTCTGGGTCCTAGCAATGAACTAATTCAGCTAGTTGTGAGTTCCAGTTTGGTAAGAGGCTCTTCCTCCAAAACAAAACCTTGGCCAACAGCAGAGGGAACTGTCCAACAATTCTGGGCATCTACTGCCCTCCATATCATGCAAGTAGTACCCTGAAACATACATCTACACCACACATGAGAATATACACTCACATTTGATAAAAGGGGCTGGGCGACTGTTTTAAACCAAGGAGTAGCACTGGCAAGATGGCTCAGTGGGTAAAGACACTTGCTCCCAAACCTGAATCTGAATTCTGCTGCACAGGACACAGCTTTTGCTGTATTTCTGTAATATCATCTGCCCACCCAGTGACCCCTAGTTATCAAATGTCTTCAGCAATGGTTCCATCTCTAGTCTCAGGGCGTCTAGGCCCATGGTTAGTCCTGGGCTGCTAAACAAACCCTATTAAGTGACAGCATACCACAGAGCTAAGCCCAGGGAGTTTACCATTTTCTGTTCAAAATCCACTGTCAGATGATGTTTCAAAATAAAAATAGAAGCCGTCTGTGATAGCACCATAGCAGGATCTGTTCAGCTAAAGTCTATACTTTTTTAATTTAAAAAGTATTTCAGGGGACAAGAATGTTTCTCATAGAAGCTGGGGAGTCTTCCTGGGAAACAAATTTCTATTCAGGACTGAGTATAAAAAACACTTAGGCAGGTGGCTTAGATATGAATGCCCAGTGAAGATAAAGGAATAAAGAAACCTTTACCTCATATTAGGCTTTTTTGTTTGGCTATAAAATCTTAAATTGGATGCCAATGAACTCTATGAAAGATGTGTACTAGTCGATAGAAGCTTAAGAAAAGAAGGCACCATGAATGCCAGGAAACAAGCAATATTTTTAAACAAATACACTGAATTTGAAGGTTTGGTTACCTCACGAAGAAAAGTATTTTGATTCTTGGCATTGATTCTTGGTTCTATTTTATTTATTTTTTACTTATTTTTGAGTTTGTGAGATTGGCTCTCTCCTTCTACCCTGTGGATCCTGGGCTGCTAACTCACGCCCTCAGGTTTGGGAGCAAGTGTCATATCCAATCTTGTAACCCTACTTCTTGGTTTTAAACAGTTGCTCAACTCCTTTGACCTAGAAGGTGGAAATCAAGTCAGGACCGTAACACATAGGGAAAACAAATTACAGCATGAAAGGTTTTAAGACTCAATACAGGGTTGTTCGAGCAAAATGAACTGTAACTGGTTAAAAACAAGCGTGCTTTAAAATGGTGCCTCCATTACTTTTATCGGCTGTGGCGAAAATGCTGTGACCAAGGTGATTTATAAAGGAAACATTTAGTTGGGCTATGGTTTCAGAAAGTTAAGTCCATGATGGACCAGCAAAGCGTGGCGCCCGATATGCTGAGCTCACGTCTTGACCGAAAGCGGGTGGCAGAGCTGGGAGAAGCAGTGTAGCAACTTCTAGCAACAAATGCCTGCCACTGATTGATCTCCCACAGGGCTATACCTTCCAATCCTTCCCAAACTGGTCTGCCATAGGGACCAAATGTTCAATCATGTGAACCTATTGGGACCAATCTCCTTCAAGTCACTGCAGACAGAAAAGGAAGAAACACTCAAAAGGGGATCACTTGCTCAGTCCAAATTAAATGTAGATATATATTGGAGAGTAACATTAGCAGGTACTATGGGTTACAGAATGGTTCTAAGGAAAAATACATTAGCACATAAATATTTCCATATATGTAATCATCCAATAAAACATTTCAGGCAGTTCTTGCTATGATAGCTATCTTATAAGGAAACATATTGGATTTCAGAGAGGTGGAGTAACTTCTTCATTTTCTCCTACATAGTGAGTATCAGAGGTGGAATTTAAACTGGAGACAGGGGCTGATGATATGGCCCAGTTGTTAAGAGCCTTACTGAGGAGGTCATTAACACACATTAACCTCATTAGACTGTTCACCTTCTGATACCTATGGCCTCCAAGATACTTTCCCAGTCACATACATATACATAATTGAAAATAAAATAAATCTTGTAAATTAACTCAAAATATCTGACTCCATAAATTCATTCTTCTAATCACTTCAAATAGTACACAATGCGTTATGATTGCTATGTTTCTTGTTGCCCCTAGATTGTATTAGTCAAGTTTGATGCAGCAACGAGCAGTCACATCTCTCAGTGGCTTATACAATGGATGGCTATTTCTTGTGTGCTAATGCTTAAGGACTATGAGCAGATATTAATGCTCTTCAACTCTTATGAGCTCAGGTCAGACACAGTTCATCTGCTTGTAGATTTGGGATAAAAGGTCTTCTGTGAAATGCGTTCAGTGGTCCCAGGGTACCTACACATATATGTGTATAATGTATGTGAGCACACACAACAAATGCACATACAATTTTAAAAATAAAAATAAATTCAAAGGCTAGTATGGTTGTATTGGGAAGGGGAAGGCAGGAGGCGGCTGCAAGTTTGAGGTCAGATGAGACCCTGAGCTACATAAAAAAAATACTGTCAAGAGAGATAAATGATTGACAGATAGATAGGTGATAGATAGTAGGTAGATACATACATACATAGATGATAGATAGATAGATAGATA
The DNA here is from genome assembly GCF_011064425.1 of Rattus rattus. Lineage (NCBI taxonomy): Eukaryota > Metazoa > Chordata > Mammalia > Rodentia > Muridae > Rattus > Rattus rattus. Next base: position 8,808,556 of record NC_046163.1, on the reverse strand, counting down.
GATAGATAGATAGATAGACAGATAGATAAATAGATTTCTCAACCTAGTCCTATTATTCTGGGACCAGAAACATCACTATAATGTACAACTTTCACTGTATTTTGAAATCAGCTTAGAGATAAAGAAAAAGATTCATAAAATACTGTAGTCCTAAAATGGATATAGGCTATGCATAGAGAGGTGTTAGAAGACTCCCAGTAGTTATTAAAACATAGCCAAATTTAAAATTGCTGGTCTTCCCCATGAAACTGTAATGGCAGAGAGATTCATTATTGAATTTGATTGGTTGAGCTGATCTAGGGCTCTGACACATAATAAGTCGTTATCCTATGTGTGTTACTGGTTTCCTGGAAAGAGAGGTAGATAAATGAAGGAATAACTGGCTGATTTAATCAGAGCATGTAGGGATGAGAGGTCAGTGGGAACTGGTGTAGTACAGTAAACAACTTCAACAAGAGGCAGTAGGTCAACTTTTCTCTGGCATGAATATTCTAGAATTTTGAGACACCATGACTGGAAGGGGCCATCAAGTCATCCAGCACAGGGTTCTACATAGACCTTATAAAATTCAATGAACATTAATTTTAGCTGTTTGAGAGCATTCTTGGACAATAATTTCCCCATAAACCCCTGAGTTCCAGCTCAACCTACCCAGTGTTCAGAGATTGAGAACAATTCCAATCAGAATTCAAGTCAGGTGGCACGGGTTTTGACCAAGCTTCCCCAGTGCCGAACACGGTCGCCAGTCTTACTTTATGTATTCACTCAGGACTTGGTTAGGAGGATGAATTTGTACCTCATTATTCTGTGTTTCCTATTCCATTCCCTTGACTTCTACAACCTCACACACCATAAAATTTCCAATAGCTAATCTAACCCCACAGCTGTGCCACTTCATTAAGAAGTGGGAAATTGAAATTCTACCACATCTTCCAAATTGCCCATGCTCATGCCTGTCTGTGTGAACAGAGTAACAGAAAAATGTGCTTACGGAAATCCATGTAATCTTGAAATGAGGATGAGCTTGTGGCCAGAGCCCAGAGGGACACCCCACCCAGCCCACAGCCAAGAGAAAAGAACTTGGATCCCATCATCCTACCCATCAGCATGAGCCAACCCCAAAACAAACATGGCGGTCAGCCGACTCCAGGTGTTCGGAACAGTGTCTACACACGGAAAGCAAGCAGGATGATGGAGGTCAGTGGACTCAGAGATTCCGGGGGAATAGACTTGTATCTGCTTTCCAGAGCTGGATTCGGTCTTTAGAGCTTTTTGGCAGAGTGTGGCTGGTTCAGGCTAAGCTTGAAGAAGTCTCCTTTGCTCACCTAAATGAAAGCCAGGCTCATCTCTGCCTCTGAAAAGGGCATTGCAAGTCAGGCATGTGGGATGTTAGGTAGTGTGCTCAGTCTGATGAGATGGAGCACACTCACAAATGAGTTACGACAAGCAGATACTTTTCATTCAGGTGGGCAACAAAGGGCAAAGGGCAAGAGAAGGGGGTGGCATGGTGGCTCCGCTGGAAAAGTGCTTGCCATTTAACACAAAGACTCGAGTCTGATTCCCAGAAGACCCATTTTAAAAGCCAGGCATTCTGGGATGAGATTGCAGTCCCCTTAGATATAAGTAGATCCCTTGGATAATACTTCTGTAGAATGACTACCATGGTTGACATGCGTGCACACATGTTGACTTGTACCCACATGCTTTTGTCCACCTTCACATAAACACACACACACACACACACACACACACACACACACACACACACACACAAAGACAGGAGAACCCCAACATCTTCCTTCAAGCCTCACAAAGGCTATCAGATCAAGGGGAGGCTGGAGTGATGGTGTCCCATTTACACCACTGCTGAGCAACCCTCAAAGTCAGCCCATCCTGGTTGCCACAGTGCATCTTCATTGTCAGCTTCACTAGATTGAGAATCACCATGGAAACAGATCTCTTCATGGTATCTGTGAGAGGTTTTTGGAGTAGGTTAACTTAAGCAGAATACCCACCCTGACTTTGGAAGTACCACCCAAGGGTTGGGGTCCTGGATAGACTACAATGGAGAAAGGGAACCTAGCAAGGCTGTCATACCTTTGCCGCCTCCTGCCCGGCATGATGGGAAATGATGGGTTATGATGGGATGGGTCCTCTTTGCACTTATTGCTAATTTAAACTCTTTCTCCCTTAAGTTGCTTCTGTCAGGCATTTGGTCTTAACAACCAGGAACGTAACAAATATGCTGCTTATGTAATTTGTTGGTAATCACTGGGATACATTTTGGAACAAAATCTGCCTCCAAAGGTACAGAAAATAAAGTCTTTCTCTCTTGGACATTTGCTCTCTTCTCAAAAATGCTACATTCCCTATGAGCAACAGGAACAAAGTGTGAGCTGTCCCAGGTTGGTCCCACCTTATCTCAAGAGGTTACATCTCCAGCACCCTCTCACTGTCTTGAAGGACTTCTGCAATGAAGGAGAAAGACCTGAGTCATGTCGAGGCCACTTAGAGATAGTCCTACATGAACACACCCAGCATATCATCAGTGATAATATTATTGTCTTATAGCAAATAAAAATAAATAAAAATATATTTTATTGAAAAAGATATATTTACTATATAACATGTTATATGAATATGCTATAGTATTTATAATGTATACACATAACATATACATATATTCACTAATGTAAAACAAAACTATGTCATTTTCAGGAAAATGGACGCAAGCTAGAAAAGATATTTAGCAAATTATCTCAGAAAGTTAAATGTGGCTGTTTTGTCCCTTTAGTTGTCCCTAGATGTCATATGGACACATAAAATCACACACAGTGTAAGAGTAGAAGTGATGGGGGTTAGAGAGATGGCATAATAGCCAACAACAAATGCTGCTCTGACAGATCTGAGTTCAATTCTCAGAACACCCATTGGGCAGTTCACAGCCAGCCTCGGCGCTGGGGAATCTTGTGCCCTCTTCTGGCCACCACAGGTAACTGCACTCAAATGCACATAGCTACCACACAGATGCACATCCTTCTTTTCAAAATTTACATCTGTGCCAGGGCTTGATGGATGTTATGCTGAGATCAGCATTAGAAAAAGGAAAGAAAACGCCTTGGTTCTTCAATGTGTCAAGACTTTTCTAATGACAAGTGTATTGTATGTCAATTTTTTTTTCAATGAATGCCTTTACTTGTTGAAATTATGCAAGTCAACTTCAAATGATTTCATTAATAAATGTGTTCTGAATGTAAAAAAAATTAAGCCTATTTTAAGAAGTAAATATGAAACTATTTAGGGAACAAAGAGGGCTAATGTGAGAGAGGTAAAAGAGAACGTAGGGAGGTATGGGAAAGAATGAAAGACTGTCCAAGATATAATACATACTTCTATGAGATTTTAAATTAAAGATCTTTTTTAACCTCGAATTAAGAACAACAAAACAAAACAAAAAAACTGGACATAACTTTCACAACTAGAAGCTGGGACATAGTGGGGGTAGGGAGATTCCTGAGTATGAATTGCTCTGCAGGTTTAGCTGCGACATGATCCTTCCAGAAGGCACGGCTAGAAAGGAAAAACAAATTGACAAACGGGCGGCAATCATAGATTTCTCAAATCCCCGCAAATTGCTATCTAGCCTTAAGCTGGAGGATATTCTGCAGAGAACGCAGTTATCCTTGTAATCCTCTTTGCATAGTTTGTTCCGTCCACAAACAATCAGGAGCAGACGTTGTCAGACTCACCTCCTCACTCATCAGGATAGTTCCAGACCTTCCTTTCAGCACAGTGTTCTCCTGGATATTCATCTGATATTTATCTGGTGTGCGTGTGAGCAATAGACTAATTAATATGGGCGCCTCAAGGAGATCTCCAGGGACAAAGATATCGGAGCCATCTGAGGCTTCCTGCCGGCTGCTCTGCCGATAAGGATGCTGGGAGCGTGTCTGGGAGGGCAAGGAGCCTCATTAGACATTCTGCACTCTGACTAATTTCTATCCCGATGGAAAGGACATTGCAGAAGGACAGACCACTGGTTTGCTACAATTTGGAGGCCATGGTCACGCCATGCCTCCCTGGCATTTAAATAGGGAAGACTCACATAGAGCAATTTCCTCTCCCTAAATAAGGACTGAGATCCATATTAGTTGGAAATAAATAAACAACGCTATTTTCATGAAGGCATTCCCTTTGCACGCCCTATAGCTGCTAGGGGAGATAGGACCCAGTATCTGGGGTCTAATGTACACTGGGATCCTGAGCTTCAGAGAGACACCAGGAGGCTCATCCACCGAGGAAGGCTCCCCGCTTAGCAGACTCTGACATCAGTTATGTGGCATTTCTGGGGTTTCTAGACTTAGAGGCCCTTGTTCCAGGATCCTGCTAAGACCTGGGGAAGCTGTCATGTGACAGTGTGTGTGCCTGTGTGTAGGTGCAACTATGTGTGTGAGCATAGCTGTAGAGGCCAAAGGTCAGTGCTGAGAATTTTTTTCTTTTTATTTATTCTTCTCTCTTATATTATTACATCCTGACTACAGTTTCCCTCCCCTCCCCCAGACTCTCCCTAGTACCTCTCCTTTCCCCCGATCCACCCCCTCATCACCTCCCCACAGAAAAGAACAGGCTATCCAGGAACCTCAACCACATATGACATAACAAGCTACAATTAGACCAGGAGCAAATTCTCACATCAAGGCTGGGCAAGGGAACCCAGTAGGAGGAAAAGGGTCCCAAAGGCAGGCAAAAGAATCAGACTGCTCCCCTCCCACTGTTAGGAATCCCACGAGAACACTGAGCTACGCAACCATAGCATATACGCAGAGGACCTAGGTCAAACCCGCACAGGGTTTCTGATCTCTGTGAGCCAACTTGAGTCCCAGTCAGTTGATTCTGTAGGCAATGACCTTGTGGTGTCCTTGACCCCTCCGTGGAACTCCCCATCATCTGTTCCCATCAGCTGCTGGATGAAGTCTCTCTAATGTCTTTAATGACAATTATGCTAGTCTCCAACCCCGACACATCCTGGTTACAGAGGATGGCCAGTTCAGGCTCCGTGTCCCCCATTACTAGGAGTAATGTATTTTCTTCATAGACTCCATGGAGTTTCCATTCTGTATTGAGCATTTTCTCTTAGTTGTTCTCTCCCTTAAGTTTCCTAAATTTGCTTATTTTATTTTCTGAATGTTTTGCTTGCATGTGCGTATGTGAAGCACATGGATGTCTGGTGCTAAGGTGAGAAGTAGGCACCAGATTCCCTTGAACTCTATTAAGAGTTATGAATGCTGAGAACTGAACCCAAGCTCAGCCCCTCTATCTCATTAGCTGGCACAGGGTATGTCGCTGGACCTTGAGCTGCAGATGTAGCTATCTCCATGGATCCGCCTGTCTCTCCTACCCCAGCATGGGATGACTTAGGGTCCTATTGCTGTGATAAAGCAACTTGACCATAAACAACTTAGGCAGGAAAGAGTTTATGTTAGCTTGCAGTTCCATGTCATAGTCCATTATCCAGGGAAGTCGGGGCAGGAACCCGGAAGCCATGGAGGAGTATTGCCTACTGGCTTGCTCCTCTTGGCTTGCTCACCCTTTCTTATAGCACCCAGGACTACCAGCCAGGGGGTAAAATTGTCCTTCGAGGTAGCCCTCCCACATCAATCATAGGTCAAGAGAATGCCTAGTTCCAATCCAGTGAGGGTATTTTCTCAAAGGACATTCCCTCTTCCTAAATGACTCTGTCAAATTGATGTAAAACTAGCCAGTGCACTGAATTTAAAGCCTGTTCTGCTATGCCTAGCTTTGTTGTATGGTTTCTCAGAGACCAAAGTTAGGTCCTCACACTTGTGTAGTAAATCCTTTATTGACTGAGCTATTATCCATCCCAAAACATTCTTGTGCCCCCAAAATGGAACAATCACAAATATGAACATATATATATATATATATATATATATATATATATATATACACATGTGTGTATGCACATTATTTCGAGAAATGCGCGAGTCAGTGTCACACATCCGATGTATGGAACTAAGCACCAGGGTTGCTCACTTGGTCCAACATACAACTATCTGGACCTAGTTAAGATGTGAATAGATACAAAATCCACAGCTTTGGTCTATACATCTGTACTAATAGACTTCACTTCTTAGAACACTTTTAAATTTACAAACAAATTAAGCAGACAGTACTTTGAACTCCCAGGCACTCTCCCATACATAGCTCCCCTGGTATTAACATATTACCTCTCTGGGTGTGTTTGCTGAAGTTTATGAGTCTACAGTGATTTATTATTTATTAGTGTTCACACTCCATTCTGAGTCCTTAATGTGTGTCTAAAACTCATCTATTTCCAGATCTCACCCAGGATATCACATATGTTCTTAATGAATGTCAGTTAGGATGAGTGCTAGCCAAGTGCACTATAGGGTACTGGGGGATGGGATTTTCCTGATGGGATTTCTGTGGCCAGTCAGGGTTCTAGGTGTTCATGTTGACCAAACTAAAGTCCCATTTTCATCAATGATAGTGAAGGTGTGGGCCACTGAATTGATTTGTAGGGGCTGACGTTGACATTGACATTGCGCTTTGACCTGGGTTCTGCTTGCAAGCATAGTTAGAGGCATAGTTACTGTTTCAGTTGCTTTTTATAATTCACTGTGTACTGTGTGATGCACATATGTGTGTGTGTGTGTGTGTGTGTGTGTGTGTGTGTGTGTGCATTCACATATGCACAATTATGTGTATATAAGTTCAGGTATACAGAGCAGCCAGAAGGTGCTGGATCACTGAATTCAGGTCATCTGAAATAGCAGTGTGCACTCTTGACTGCTGAGTCATCTTCCAGTCTTTTCACTTCATCTTTTCAAGACAGAGTCCCTCACAGAACCCAGAACTCATCAGCTCAGCTGGTCTGGGTGGACAGTGATCTCTGAGACCCAGTGTCTTTGCCTCCCCAGTTCTGCGATCACAGAAGCACATGCCATGCTGGTTCTTAGCTGGGTGCTTGGAACTGAACTGTGGTCCTCATGCTCGTGAAGCAGGCACTTGACCTGCTTCTCTCTTAACGAAGTCACTTCATGCAGCCCACAGCTCTTCAGAAGTGATGGTCCTCTACCTTCAAGTTGGAACATCAGCAGAACTGATTTGGAATTTTGCCTGCACTGGAGAGTGGTCTCTCCTCATATGCTAACATATTCAATCATTTATTTATGTCCAGAAGAACTATGACTACTTATATTAAATGTGTTATACAATGTTAACTTATTGCAGGTTCTGTTCTCCATATTTAGTTTTTGGCTACTGGTAGTGCTTTCTTTGATATACATATTCATAGGTGTGCATTTGGTTGGTTGGGTCCTTCTCACCTTTGGGTATTAATACTCCAGATTCACCTTGTATATTTCATGTTTGTTACATATCAATTTCTTCATGTTTAAACATGCCATCCTTGAGAGAATCTCCTTAGTAAGACTCAAGAAATTAAAGAAAAGGAGGTTTGTTAACATTCAGGAAGTAAACAACTCATAATTCTTAGGAAGTCCCTGAAACTGACCAGACTCACAGGCCCCTTTCTCCCAAAGGTTGTATAAGCAGTAAGGACTACTGAGCAGTCTCAGACAAGATAAGCTCTATATCAGAAACTTCAACCTGTCATACTACCAGCAAATTGTTCAGAGAGATCCACAATTGCAGCTCTCATTACCCATGCTGTGTGGGCTGTCAGTGATGCAGCTACTTTTCAGGTATCCCTGCACCTGTATGTAACCACCTCCCATTTCCTGTAAGAAATTCCAATAAACTCTTTGGCTTACCAAAGTGAACTTTGGTGATGCCATTACTTTGGTCTGTCATTGGCTTCCTATGTTGAGTGAGTGGACATTTGTTCATATCTCCCAGAAATAGTGTCTCATACAATATTGCCCCAGTTTGAGCATCAGCCATTTCTTCAAGGATACCTGTATTCTTTCACTGGAAAGTAGTATTTTTTAAAAAATAAGGTCTGAGTTTGGGGAGATAGCTCAGTCAGTAAAGCACTTGCCTTACAAACAGGAGAATGTTAGTCCCCAGGAACAGTGTCATACATACTTGTAGACTCAGTGCTGAGGAGGCAGATGCAAGTGGAGCCCCATGAACTGGAACCTACTTGAGAGTTCTAGGCCAGTGGGAAACTCAGTCTTGAAAATGAAGTGGATATTATGATATGTTGTGGTTTAAATGAGAAATGTACTTCATTGGCTCATGTATTTAGATATTTGGATCCCAATTGGTAGCGCTGTTTGGTCAGGTTATGGAATCTTTTGGAGATAGAGCCTTGCTGGGGGAAGTAACTCACTGTGGGTAACCTCTGAGGCCCTACCTCGATTCCACTTTCTGATCCTTCTCTTTGCTTCCCATGTGAGTATGAAACTGTGATCAGCCAGTGTCCTGCTTCTCATGACATGCCACCCCTACCTGTTACTGCTCCATCCCATCACAATGGACTCTGAGCCTGTAAGCAAAGTAAACCCAGTCTTTCCTACACTGCTTTTTGGTCATCATATTTTATCATAGCGCCAAAGTAACTGAGGAAGTAACAACAAAGCACCCAATGAAGAATTACAGCTGAGCTTGTCCTCTTACACACACACACACACACACACACACACACACACACACACACACACACACACACGAGTTTTAAAAAAAAGAAATATCCTTTCACAAATGTGTATAAATCTTGTGGCCCTGAACTAACCTCCTTCAAAGGTCAAAAGCAATCCAGGAAAGACAGAAACATGGACCCTGACACAGATGCCAGAAGGTGGAGATGGTTTCCCCAGGGGGAGAGAGCATTCCTACCAACTGACCACCAGTCCTGAGACGATGCAAATTCTATGTCAAGAAAGGAAGACTCATAAAGGGGATTTAGGCTGAGGGATCAGAAAACTATCCTCTGCTCTCTTGTTTTCTGCATCGTTAGAACTAGAACTTAAAAGTCATATGCCTTAGAGGAGTCTTCCTGGGCATGGACAAGTGGACTCTTGTTCTAAACCAAGCCAGGAAAGACCCTGCTATCGAGTAGAAAAATGGGATCTGTGTGCAGATAATCTGAGAGGGGTGTCTTACAGTGAGGACCCTTCTAATGTGTCTACACACACCACACGCGCACACACGTACACACACACACACACACACACACACAAACACACACATCTGTCAAAGGCAACTAAGCCTTATCTATACAGTAGAGAATCCACACACACTGGCTTGCTTGGAATAAAAGAATTTCACTGGAAAACAAGGACCCACTCAGCTCTTGTCCTCCAGGTGGGTGGTGGCCTATCAGGGTAGCACAGAGTCCATTGGTAGCAGACCAGCCTGGCTATCCAGTAAAAGCTTTTTCTGCTGACCTATGAGACACACCCAGGAAGTGGGGAGTGTGTTAGACTTGCAGTTCCCCCTTGCTAATGGTTGCTGTCTTCTGCCCATCTTTTTACTAGGGATCAGCAGTAAAGCTTTTAAAGTAAGAAATGGATTCTTAGTTTGTTTTTGAGGCTGCAATAAATGGGACAAGAAAAATTAACAGGGGAGCAGAAAGCTGCTCATCAGTCTTTGGGGGATATGTACCAAGGGCAAGGAAAGTGGAAACTTCTCCACAGAAAGTAGAAACAGCAAGAAGGAGCACTGGGCATGGGAAGATCTATGCCGTGTCTGAGAAGCATGAAGAACTCTCTCATTCCCTTGTCAGAAACCTGGAGTTCCCATCAAACATGGAGCTTATTAACTGCTTTTGACTTGCAGCTCATCTCAGGCCTCAGCTTCCTTACCTTTGAGATGCAGCAACTGCCAGGCTATTATCAAAGATAATTGGAAGGAAATATCGCAAGGCATTTGAAACAGAGTGGGCACTTCGGCAAAGGGCCGTATCAAAAGAATATACTATTTGGTAGCTGAAGATCATACTACGAGTGTTCTCTGGAAGAAACGCTGATTTCTACTTCCTCCGTGTTCTTAGCATGCATGGGGACAGGAGAGGGGTGCACAAGTGTGTGAATGTGTAGAGAGGCTGAAGACAACCTTGGGTGCTGGTCCTCAGACACCATTTACTTTGGTGGGTTTTTGTTTTGATTTGTCTGAGGCGTGGTCTTTTGTGGTTCTGGAACTTAGCATTTATGCTGGACTGGCTAGCCATGAGCCGTAATGATTCTCCTATCTCTACCTCCCCAGCACCAGGATTTCAAGAAAGTACTACCCAGCCCAATTATTTTACATAGGTTCTGGGGTCAAACTCAAGTTTTCATGCTTGCGTGCAAGCACTAGAACAACTGAATCATCTCCCGGCCCCTCTTGATCGAGCCTCTTTTAAAATATTTATTTATTTATAACTGTCTATCTATTAGTTTATTAGATGTGTGTGCACACATGTCACAGTGTATGTGTAAAGGTCAAAGGACAGTTTCTTGGAGTCCATTCTCTCTTTCTACCCTGTAGGTTCTAGAGTGGAATCCAGGTATCTGACTTGACAGCAAGCACTTCTACATGTCAAGCCCTTCCTCCATGTTCTCCACAGCATCCTGAGATGAGTGCGAAAAGAAGGCTGCCAGTTTTTCCAGAGCACTGTGTGGCCAGTGATGGAAAGGAGGCCTCATGGAGACAAGGTGCTTCTTGGATGTAACACAATTTCTTCTACAATACTTAACATTTATAATCATGGCGCTTCAAACCCTTCCCTCCTTTCCCTAGCCCCTATGTGGCCTTTTCTTAGCCTTCTCTTCTGACCCTTGCTCAGTGTGTGATGATGGACAGCTTCTCCTGGTTTCTCATGTTTCTCCACGTGGGATGACAGCCTTTCATCCTGGACAGCAGGACAGCACACCTGTGACCCCAAAACAGGAGGCTATCCCCTGCCCAGCGGTCCCACAGCCTGGATTCTCAGCTTCTCCCAGCCACACACCGTTAGCTCCTGTCTGTGAGCAAAATGGATCATCTTTGGCAGGACTCAGGAGCCACCAATTTGTCGACAGTCTTGCCTTTGAAGGAAGGACGGTGAGGGCGGGGAGAAGAACTAAGACTCCCGTTTTTCAATCCTCTGGGGTTTGATGTCTGTTTCAGTGCTGTTAAGATTTTTGAGAGATAGCAAGAGCCTGAGAAAAAAATACTACAGGCACGACAGGACAGTACAAGTCTGTTTCCATAGCAACAGCTCAGATAAGGGTGATGGTTCTACCCAGCCTAGAGGGAAAGGCAATAAAAGTGAAATATGCTCAAAATAAATCCTTTCATGGCCTTACTTTTTCCTTAAGTGTTTAATTTTTATGTAACGTGTGCCTGCTTATTACACAGTCCAACTCTTTACATTTTTTTTAATCTGTGAACTCATTCATGTGTGTGAGAGTGTGCATAAATGCAACTGTGTGTGTGTAGAGGTCTGAGAACAACCTTAGGTGCTATAGCTTACGGTCCATCTTCTTTGAAGCAGGGTCTCTCGTCTGCCACTACATATTCTGGGCTACCCAGCTCACAACCTTCTAAGGATTAATCCTGTGCTGGGATTAAATGTGCAGAGCCTACTATCACACTCAACTTTCCTGGGAGTTCTGGGAATCCAGGCTCAGGTCCCCACTCTTTTGTAGTGTTTTACTCACTTAGGCACTATCCAGCAATCATAGTTTAACTTGTACTGTGTGGTGGGGGTAATGACCTCCATGATTTCTTATTTCTAAAGATCTCACAAAATTCAAAACTACACTCTAATGCATGACATTATATTATGATAGTTCCCTTATGGATGGGGATATATGAATCCCTGTAGTGGTGGATGATATACAGGTTGTGACAACAACAAATAATAAAATACGATAATTTGTGGTGATGAAAATAGAGTATATTCTCTCTAAATATGTCTGTGTGTGCATGTCCATGCATATATGTGTGTGTGTGCATGTGCACACACCACACACATGCCTGCACACGTGTGTGTATGTATGTATGTATGTATGTATGTGTGTGTGTGTGTGTGTGTGTGTGTGTGTGTGTGTGTGCTGATCCCACGAGCCTAGCCTAAATGACCAATGGAAGACCTTGCCTCAGACAAATGGACATCAGCTCAAGAATGACACCCCACAGCAGTTCTCTGTCCTCAACATGCATGCACATGTGTTCACACACCACATAAAAGGACATAAATATTATACCTTTAAAATGATAGTGACAATAATCATGTTCTAAATGTACACGTAAGCATGATCCCAAAGCAGTCCACCAAGTAGACACACGTTATGGACACTGGTCTCCACGTGCTTGGGCATCTAGATTAATTTTTATGCACCAGAATAATTCTCCTTTTAAATTTAGAGTTCTAGTGTGCTTTAAGATTCTCCCATACTCAAACATGTTTCTAAAGCATGCCATTTCTCCAGCTTAGCCTGCCAAGATCCATTTAGCTACTTACATGGAAATCCCAGCCTGCCTGCCTTCTCTCTTCACTGGCCTGCCCTGTGACCTTCACAACTCTTCTTTGTTCTTAAAAAGCATGGTACCAGGCTGGTAGGTCAGAGTGAGACCAGCACAGGACATCATTGCATTGCTGGCTAGAAACCCTGGCATCTTCATGTGGACACGGTTGCCTTAATGGATACCATTGACTTTCCGTCAGGAAATGTAGAGTTCAGAGACCAAAGCAGACAACTCAAGTAAGCACTTGCTCAGTACTTCCTTTAAGAAAGAGCTGTGAGGTATCAGAGAGATGGGGACAGGACTCCGACTGCCTGAAGCCTAGCCTGCATTTCTTATCTTTTTGGTGTGTGTGTGTGTGTGTATGTACACATGTGGGGATGCGCTCATTTGCAAGTGCATGTGTAAGACCAGAGATTGACTTTGGGTGTCTCCCTCTACCATTCTGATATCTAAAACTTTGAGAACCTGGAACTGCCTGACTAAGTGGGCTATCCGTGAGTCCCAGGGATCATTCTTTATCCACCTTCCCTGTGCTGAGAGAGCACACTGAGCTTTTATGTGGGTTCTCTGGGATCAGACTTCGACAAGCCTTTACTCACTAAGTCATCTCCAGTATACCGCCTCTCTGTTGATTGCAACTTTCAGCCTATGGTCTTTGAACAAGGCAATTTAGGAAAATGATCAAAGAAGTCAGTTGTTTCCCTGAGCTAGGAACTTCGCAGGATTACTGCAGTGCTGGGGAAAGAAAGGCACTTACTATGACCTTATTTTCCCCTTTCCTGGAGCCTGCGATGTTCCCATGCCCATTTCCTACCTCTTCCTCTGTGAAATAATTTGATCCTGTATGAGCAAAAACTGCCTTGTTAAAACCCCAGCACTCGTGGAGCTGATGGCTCCTGTGGGGATTAGATACAGGCAAAGGAGCTGCTGTTTATGCCCAGCAAGTGGATTAAATTCCTGTAGCCACAAGCGACCCCGGAATCAGCAAATTTGGAATCAGCAGCTGTCAGGTGGTAAAATGCTGGTTAATTGGATGACCACAAACATCTGCAAAAAATGAATTTGCTACAGATAGACACCCACATCGGTGCTGTTTTGGAAGAAACACTCGGTTTTGTTTAGGTTGCTATCTGTATGCTAAGCCTCCTCCCTGGCTCGCATCTAAATTTTTACAACATGATAAATTTAAGCCTGATACGTGTGTACAAATATATCCTGCCCCCCCCCTCTCTCTCTCACAAACACACACACATACACACACACACATACATACACACACACACACAGAGAGAGACTTTTCATAAACACCCAAAGTTACTCAGAAAGTGAGAGAATTCCTGCCTCTAACCATTTAAATAAAACAAAGCAAGTTTGAGGGTTGACAAGATGGCTAAGTGGTTATCAAGCCTGATAGCTTCAGTTCAATCCCCAGATGACACATGGAGGAGGGAACAGACTTTACCAAGTGGTCCTCTGACTTCCACAGGCATGCTAGACTATTTGTATTCACACACACACACACACACACACACACACACACACACACACACACACACACACCATAAAATCAAGTTCACACTGCAGGACCCAGTGGGGCTGTGCAGAGAAAGTCAGCTTTCTCTAGCCCTTAATCATCCCACAAACATTTATTGACACTTAATCAAGTTATGGGTGCTGGGTGGGAATACAGCAGTAAACATAGGTTTAGAAGAAGGTAGGTGTCTTAGGGTTTATATCGCTGTGAAGGGACACTATGACCATGGCACATACTTCCTCTCACAAAGCCACATCTCCTAATAGTGGCACTCCTTATGGGCCTTTGGGAACCATTTTTTTTCAAACCACCAGTGTGTGTGTGAATCATACACACATGTAAATGTACAAGTACTACATATAAAAAGTGCTGACAGGGCAGGATATGTGGCTCAGTTTGTAGAGGGTTACGGCATCATACAGACCAGGGAGGTGATACATACCTGAAGTCGCAGTACTTGGGAGGTGGAAGCAGGAAGATCAGAAGTTCAAGGTCATCTTTACTGCATAGAAAACATAACAAGATTGTGTCATGGTGTGAGAGCACACCAATAGCTGAGGAATCCAAGAAATGGACATTAGTTCTGCCCTGAAGACAGGTAAAGATGTGAGGCTATTTACTGAGATTAACAAGTAACAAGTGTGGTGAAAATAGGGAACTGAGAGACCAAACTCAAATCTCTTCTTACTATTGAAAACTGACTTTTCTCACATATAATATCCTGATTGTAGTGCCCCCTTCCCCCACCCTTCCCAGTTCCTCCTTCCCTCCAGATCTACTCCTTTCTGTCTACCGTTAGAAAAGAGCAGGCTCCTAAGAGAGCAACCAAACAAGACAGAATACAATACAGAAAGATGAAGCAAAAACTTTCCTATCAAACTTGGACACAGCAAGCCAACAAGAGCAGGAGAGCCCCCAAGAGTCAGAGACCTGATTTTCTATCATCAGGAGAAAGTTCTAAGCTGATAGCTGGAATGCACAGGCAGAGGACCTGGTGCAGATGTATAGAGGCCCTGTGCTTGCTACTTGGGGCTCTGAGCTCATCTGCTCCTTGCTTAGTTGTCACAGAAGCTTGATTCTCTTGGTGTCCACCCTGGCCTTTATACTCTTTCCTCCTCTTCCGCTCTAAGGGGAGGAATTGGATGGAGCTCTCCAATTTAGATGCTTTCTCTTCGTAACGTCTGGCTGTGAGTCTCTGCAACTGTTCTGTTCTGCTGCAGGAGGAAGCCTCTGATGATGGCTGGATAAGGCACTGATGTCTGAGGCTAGCAGAATATCATTAGGAATCACCTTATTGCTTTGCTTTGTTTTTAACCAGTCACGCTTGGTTCTACTCCAGGTCTTTGGGATATCCAGTCTCTGGTTACTGGTTACCCAAGCAGTGTCAGCTATGCATTCCTTCTTGTGGACTGAACCTGAAGTCAAATTGGTTGGTTACTCCCACAACTTCTGTGCCACCATTACCCTAGCATATCTTGCAAGTTGGACAGATTGCAAGTCATAGTGTGACTGGTTTGGTGTCCATGTTTATTTTGCAGTAGCCTACAGAGTACCCAACCAAAGAACCATAGAACATAGGAGTAGGGACTCCTTTCAGGTACCAGGTTGTTAAATGAGCTCTCCGTGTTAATTAAGCTGTGTGGATGTTGACCTTAGCAATGGGGGCCTCATTTTGCAGAATCTTTTGTCTTAGCATCAGTTTGGGTTGTTTAGGAATTTCCATGGGACTTCATTGGTGAAACAATTCAATTGAATGCAACCTAGACCTACCCCTGCAAAATTTGCCAGTCTACAAGAGATGACTTTGAATCCCCCATTATTAGGAGTCCTCGTTAGGATCACATTCATAGGTTCCAGGAAGGTTTGGACAACCCAACAGCTGGGTTGGTGTCCCAGTCTTACCTGTGGAAGTCTTGCCTGACGACAAGAGTCCTCTCTAGGGTCCATCTCTTGAAGTTCCAGGAAGTTTCCATTACTATAACTCTGTAGCACGAGTTGAAATCAGGGATATCTCCAGGAGTTCTTTAATTGCTCAAGAAGGTTTTAGCTATCCTGGGTTTTATGGTTTTCTGAATGAAGTTGAGTTATTGTCTTTTCAAGGTCTCTAAAGAATTGTGTTGGAATCTTGATGGGAATTGTGAACTGAATCTGTAGATTGCTTTTGGTAGGATGGCCATTTTTACTATGTCAATCCTACTGATCCATGATGAGAGATCGTTCCACCTTCTGGTATCTTCTTCAATTTCTTTTCAAGGACTTAAAGTTTTTATCATGTATTCACTTGCTTAATTAGAATTATTTTATATTATTTTATACTATTTGAGGCTATTGTGAAAAGTATTGTTTCCATGATTACCTTTTTCAGTCTGTTACTTGTATATGGAAGGGTTACTAGTTTTTTAATTAATCTTGTATCCAGCCACTTCACTGAAAGTGTTTATCAGTGATACAAGGTGGCTGGTAAAATTCTAGGGCCACTTATGTATACTATCATATCATCATATCATCTGCAAATGGCAATGCTTTGATGTCTTTTTTAATTTGTATCCCGTTGGTCAACTTTCATTGCCTTATTGCGCTAACTAAAAGTTCAAGTACTATATTAAATAAATATGGAAAAAGGGAACAATCTTGTCTTGACCCTGATTTTGGTGGAATTTCTTTGAGTTTCTCTCCATTTAATTTGATGTTAGCCATGGGCCTACTATAAACTGCCTATATTATATTTAGGTATGCCCCTCATATCCCTAATCTCTCCAAAAATTTTATTATGAAGGATTGTTGGATTCTGTCAAAGGTTTTGTCTGCATCCAATGAGATGGTCATTTTTTTTCAGTATGGTTAGATGATAGATTACATTTACTGGTTTTTGTTTATTGAACAATTCCTGCATCTCCGGGATGAAGCCTTCTTGATCATGGTGGATGATCTTTTCTATGTGCTCTTGGATATGGTTTCTAAGTATTCTGAGTAATTTTGCATCTTTGTTCACAAAATGAAATTGGTATTTAGTTCTCTTTCTTTGTTGAGTTTTAATATGGTTTGGGTGTCAGGGTGACTGTGGCCTCATAAAATGAGTTGGCAATGTTTCTTTTGTTTCTGTTTGGGGGAATACTTTGAGTATTATTGGCATCAACTCTTCTTGGAAGTCTGGTAGAATTCTGCACTAGAACCATCTGGCCCTGAGCTTTTTCAGTTGGGAGACTTTTAATGTCTGCTTCTATTTCACTAGGAGTTATAGATCTATTTAAATTGTTTATCTGGTCTTTGTTTAACTTTGGGGAGTGGAAACTATCCAGAAAATTATCCATTTCTTTTAGATTTCTTTTCTAATTTGGTGGAGTACAGGTTTTTAAAGCATGTCGTTATGATTCTCTGGATTTCCTCCATGTCTGTTGTTATGTGCCACCCCCCCACCCCCCTTTCATTTCTGATTTTGTCATTTGGATACTCTTTTTCCATCTTTTAGTTTGGATGAGGCTGTTTCTCTGGTTGATTTTCTCAAACAACCAACTGTTTTTTACATTGATTTTTTTTATTGTTCGCTTTGTTTCTATTTTATTGATTTTAGCCCTCAGTTTGATTATTTCCTGCCACACTCCTCTTGCTTGCTTTTGTTTTTAGCTTTCAGGTGTGCTGTTAAGATGCTAGCATGAAATCTCTCCAATTTCTTTATGTAGTCACTTAGTACTGTGACCTTTCCTCTTCGCATTGCTTTCATTGTGTCCTTTAAATTTAGCTATGCTGTGTATTTATTTCCACTGAATTCTAGAAGGTCTTTCACTCCTTTCTTTATTTCTGTTTTGACCCATTTTTCGTTCAGTGAGAGTTGTTCAGTTTTCATGAGTTTGTAAACTTTTGTTGTTTCTGTTGTTGATATTCAGCTCTAATCCACGGTGGTTTGTTAGGATGCAGGGAGCTTTTTCAATTTTTTTATATCTGGGGAGATTGTCTGAGTATATGGTCAATTTTAGAGAAAGTTCTATGAGTTACTGAGAAGAAGGTATTTGCGTGTGTGTGTGTGTGTGTGTGTGTGTGTGTGTGTGTGTGTGTGTGTGTGTGTGTGTGTGCGTGTGCGCACTCGGGTGAAATCTTCAATGACTGAGATTTTCTCTTCCATCTCTTATATTCTATAGTTCCTGTTCACACTCCTATCCTATCTTTTCATATCCAGAATTCCCTCAATTTGTGTTTTCTTCATTGCTTCTGTTTTCATTTTCAGGTCTTGAACAGTTTTAGATGTCTCCTTCAAATCTCTTGTTATCCATTCTTAGTTTTCTTTAAGGGATTTATTAATTTCCTCCAATTGTTTGCTTGTTTTCCCCCCACTGGATTTCTTTAGGGAATTATTCATTTCCTCTCCAAGGATGCTATCATCTTCATAGAGCTGGTTTTAAGGTTCTTTCCTTGTGCTTTATCTGTGTTGGAAGGTTCACAGCCTACTCTAGTAGGATATCAGCACTCTATTGGAGACACATTGCCTTGGCTGTTACTGTGTTCTTCCACTGGCATCTGGTCAGGAATGATTATAGATCTAGGTGCTGATTTTTAGGTTTGTCTTGGTTGACTGGGTATTTTGTTCCTTGGTTTCAGTTTCCTCTCTGGATTTTCAGAGTGTGATGGCTGTGTTACCTGTCTCATTGGCCTGCTCAGCTGGTGCGTTCACAGAGAATGCCTGCTGGTATTGGAACAGAGAGATAGAAGTGAAGGTCTGAAGGGAGCCTACTCCATTTTCTTGCAAGTGAGCCTGTAGTTGAGCAGGAGGTGTCTGCTAGAGTTGGAGGCTGGGACATAGTGACAATTTGGGAGAGGGAGATTATGGGGGAGGCGGTCCATGGATCTATAGATGTTGGTAAGGAAAAGAGAGGCTGCAGTTGGTATTCTGTAGCAGACTGGGGGATCGGGTCTGGGGAAACAGAGAGAGCAAAGAAAATCTCCCAAACCCACATTCAATTCCAGAAAGATCTATCAGAAATATCCTTAACTCTTTCCAAAGATGAAAAATTCCTTTCTGTGGATGAATTTCCCAATCCATAAACATGTCTGCGCACCCTAATCTTTGTGCCTAGGGCTTCATCTTCCAGCTGAGGCTCAGCAGAAAATCTCAAGCTCTTCAAAGATAGAGAATAGCCAAAATATTACAAGATGGCCAGAGATGCTTTCCGTTAGGCCCCAGGGAGCTCATGGCCAGGGAAAACCACAGAGTACCATGTCCTCTGACTCTAATTCATTCAGCCCCCATCTGCTGTCATGTAGGGCCAGGAGGCCTTTCCACCATTTCTCTTGGTTTTGCTTGCTACCCATGACTGTGCTATGAGAAAAGATGGCTTTTCTTGGAGCTTATGCAGAGAGCTCTCATGCTATTTTTTAAGGGATAATAATGAAATACAATGAAACAAGATAAAACAAAAACTATTGGAGTTAGACAAGACAAAAAGAAGGAAAAGTCCAAGAACAAGCACAAAAATCAAAGACACACTCATTATCACGCCCAAGAATCCCATAATCACAAAACAGGAAACCATACTACATATGCAAAGGGCCAGGTGCAGACCCATGCAGGCCTAGTGCATGCTGCTTCAGTCTCTGTGAGTTCAAAGAGCTCTGATCATGCTGATTTAGAGGGCCTTGTTTTCTTGGTATTCTCTAGTGATTTTGAAAGTTTCACCTCCATTTCAATAGATTCTGTGGGTTTAGTCCACACAGAATTGAAGCAGTTTACAACCACTCGAACTCTGACTTAGATTTTCCCCAGGTCTCCATGGGCACTTGAAATCACAATGTAGACCAGGCTAGTTCTGAACTCACAGAGATCCACCCTCCTTTACCTTCCTAGTGCCTGGATTAAGGATGTGTGCCAAAATATCCTGCCTGTTTGCCCTGGGAAGATATGAAGGTAGTAGGAAAATTTTAACGCATAGAAAATTTAAGCAACCATTATTTAGAGATAAGGCCCCCCTTTTTGCCTTCTCTTTGTTACTTCTCTTTTCCAGAGTACATTCCTTCCTTTATTTCTCTCTCTGTATCTGCTTCCTGTGTCTGCCCATCCTTTGGGAATACCTCTTTTGCATCTCCCCAGTCCATGAACTTTGACAGTCAGAGAATTTAAACCAGCGTTATAAAAACATTCACTTCCCAATAACCTACTCCAACACTCAAATCCACAAGACTTTGAGGAAGGATGGACTTCGTTTCTTAGGGAATTCTTATCCTATACAACCATGAGGGAAACCATCTCCCCTTTCCCCACTGTGTACAGGAGTCCAGTAATTAGGATGGGGGGGAGAGGAAGGAGCAAAAGAGTGTATGAAGTTGAACCACCAGATTCCTCAAACAGAGGAAGTGGTGGTCAGGAACTTTCAAACATGCAGAATCCACAGCTCTGTATCTATTGGGAGTGCATGCGTGTGTGTGTGTGTGTGTGTGTGTGTGTGTGTGTGTGTGTGTGTGTGTGTTTAAGATTTATTTTATTTTTAATTATTCCTCTATGTGTGTGTGTTTTAAAAAAATCTTCATCTATACTTCCTCATTTCCAAATGCTATTAGATAATTGAAAGGTTTTCATAGAACACAGACTTGTTAAACAACAGTATGCATGTGGATTCTTTTTGTTTTCTGGTCATATTTAGCTTGCTGACCATAAAATGTCCAACCCTAGCTTTAGAAGGAAGTGAAACTCACTCTCCATCTTGCAGAAGCTGCACCCCTCACCTGTGTCAATCTAGTGGTGTATCCTGTACTAAACAAAAGCGCTGTGAAGATGTTTTCAAGGGGAAAACAAGAAGGTGGATGGAATTTCACCCTGCAGAGATTGCAAAGAATAGAGAAGAGATACTGATGTGGCAAACAGAGAGAAGAGATGATAAAATGGTCCGTTGTTGACCTGTGTATCAGATACAATAGTTCATTCAGCTCTGACCACACACCTGGACACTCAATTCAACTGAGTTCCACTTCCAGACTTGTGATATCGAGTAGCTCTGACTGCCAGCATACATTTCACCTCCTCATCCCCAGACATAAGCTCTGTTTTCTTTTCCCACACATTGTGACTTAGATAGTCTCAAAACACTTAAATCTTGGTATGGTTAAAATTTAAATTTTTTTCTTCTCCTGTGTTAATTATTCTTGGGGGGTGTCAACTTGGTGGGGTCCAAAGTCAGCTTTCAGACATTCCAGGTGATTCTGTGAAGGGCATTTCCAGGAGTCTCCAGGACTAACTGATGAAGGAAAGACTTCCCTTAGGTCTGCTGGGTGCCCATTTATAATTCATATTCCTATGAATGGAGCAGGAAGGAGTTAAGGCAACCAGGGGGAAGACTGTCTTCTGCATGAAGTTAGGAGGAAGTGCTCTTCTGCCCTGGGCAGAGCTTAAGCAGAGGACCTCAAAGTGATATACTTCACACCTCACAGTGATATACTTCCTCCAATAAGGCCCCACCTACTCCAACAAGGCAACACTTCCTAATAGTGCCACTTCCCATGGGCCAAGCATATTCAAACCACCACAACCATCAAGACAGAGGTCTCTGCTCTTGTGGCCCCCTGGATTTTGCTTCACTTGCAGCCTAAACTGTGAAGCCATGTTGTATGCACACATCTGTTCAGAGCCCCGTAAAGATGAGTAGTTCTGTGTGCACTGTAGCCTCTTTAGTGTCTGGCATTCTACCTCGTTGAGTAAATAACAGTTGAATAAGAAAACCTAATTAGTGACAGCCATTCATTCATCTTTGCTAAACGCGCATAATCAACCTCCGAAGATACTTTGTCTTCATTTCCTTCTTCTAAGCTGGCCTCATAAATCAATGACCTGCCACCGTATATTCTCTCCCAGTTATTATCCCGTGATGTAATTTGTGCATTGGAGCAAAACTTGTCGGTGAGGATTTTCTTGCACTTACTCATTGCCTCCTGACAGCAGGCTGACCGCTGAAGAAGAAATGTTTACCTGGAGAGGGAGGAAAAGGTTACGATTTAATTCAGTGCTGAGTAGACTTGCTAGGATTGAATTCTGCTAGACATTAGACTTCCCTTAATAAGAAGGCCTCTCGCTGTCCACTGAACACGCATGACATCCCCCCACTGCGATGGAGCATTGATCCATCTTGTACTTTCTCGAGGATGAACCTTTAATCTCGCTCATTTCCAGCCTCTGACCCCCTCATCTCTGACCAACATCTGACAGAACCTGGCCTGGGTACCTTGTTCTGTCTGCACAGTGAGAATTATTCTTGTGGGGGGTCAACTTGGCGCCAGTGCAATGCATTGGCATCCCGAACTTGACCTTGCAACAGGACAGGGTGGTGAAGGTGAAAATAAATGAGTCAATTATTTTTATAAGGAACAAGAAGAGCCTGAGTTGGCTGGGCTAACCATGGCTGCTGCGTATCTTGCTCCTTTTTAGCACCAAGATACTAAAAAGCAAGATACCGCTCCTCGCATTCTGCACTGTAGCCAGTAATCAGAGAGTGTCCTGTAAGATAATCGCTTATACATTTTACTTATAAAAATAAAACAGGATTCAGCTCAATAGGACAAAACACACTCAGCACTGACATTTCCTGAAGAAAATATGAAGAAAGGACAATCCTCAAAAGCAGGTCATGGTTTTGATGCTCGTAAAATTATTGGAAGACTTGGAGCCTTGGTTTGCCTGTCTGCAAAATGGAAACACTCATAAGAAGGGATGTAAACTGATACATGAAGTAAGATTTGGCTGTACCTACATTGAGTGAGAATTCAACCCTAGAGAGGAGTCTCTTTCAGAAAGCAGGTGTAAAAGCTGTAAGACTGCGGGAAAGCTTTCCAAAGCACAGTCTGTAAAAAGAAAGTTTAGGAAAGTGGAGCAACAGATTGCTTTGAAGATCAAAATAAGGAAAAACTGTTAAGCCTCACAGGTAAAAGAAAGGAATATGGAGGCGCTATTGGCATCTGCAATGGAGACAGAGACTCCTCTTATATGGGGTCTACAGCAGATGAATCAAACATTCCCACAAAGAAAAGTGCTTAGCAAAACTAGGCACAAGAACAGCTGAGAATTGGAGCTTTGGGGGGAGGGCTGGGGTGTAATTACCTTCCATTTGTCATGAAACATCAATAAACCTGTGCTTTCAGGAATCTGGCATGAGTGGCACTTTGCCAAAGAGAGGGAAGTTCCAGTCAACCTGGAACTCTGAGGACCAGGAGCGTTCTAGCATCCCTGAGGACCATGCAGTATCCTAGCATCCCGGAGGGCTGGACAGCATCCTAACAATCCTGAGGGGTAGGCAGACAGCATCCTAGCATCCCTGAGGACAGGACAGCATCCTAACATCCCTGAGGACCAGGCAGTATCCTAGCATCCCTGAGGTCCAGGCAGCATCCTAACATCCCTGAGGGATGAGCAGCATTCTGATGACTTGGTTGCATCCTGAACCTAGAAGTGGCAGCTGAGTCTAACACTAAGGGACAGAGTTCCCTTATAAGGACCCTAGACAGGACCCATCACCTCACCATCCTAGCCCCTAGCATCCTAGCTTGTCTCTGGAACTGCTGACTGGGCCCATCTGACACATGGGAGATATAAGTTCTCTTATTTGGAGTTTCAAATGAAACAGTGAGTATCCAAGGGGCTGGGTCTGTGCAAACCTGGATTTTTGTCTTCGCTTCTTGTTGAGGAAGTCAGGCTCATGGTGCAGTCAGGCTTTTGACCCCCTCCTGAGCCCATAGGCCCAGCCATTTGACCTAGAGACAACAGAGTTCCCACAGCCTGTGCATGGTGGTTTTGCCTGAGTGGGAATGCCTCAGTCCGTTCGCCCTTAAAGACTGTACACCCATTTGTGTTCTTTAAGCCTGTACATCTCATGCCATCTGGCCTAGCCCACTGCTCTATGTGCCCTTTGAGGAGTGGAACTGAAACCTATACAGTGTGCAAGACCAGACATTCTCCAGCCAGTTACCCCATGTTAGCTGCTGGGTGGACACAATGACCAACACCCACCCACAGCTGGAGGCAATCCTTCCCTGTCTCCTCTCTACACGAACAGAGCAGCTTGCACCCATAAGCTGACAGTGCTGCACTTCCCTTGGCAATTCTACTCCCAAGGTGCTCAGGGGCAGAAATGCTCCGATTTCCACCCCTGATACTGCCACTTGCTCTGCACACCTCAGAGAGGTTCCCTGAAAAATCACAGGAGATCACAAGTATAGAAGGAAATAATTGGCAAACTTTACAAGACACAAAGTAGGGTAATCATACACTAATGAGTGCATTTTACATTTTCTGTCCGTGACCCTCGTCTTCCAAGCAACGGTAAAGCAATCAGTTTCTAGAGCAGCAGCGCTCCTTTTACATAACTATGATAGATTATACCTTATAATTGTTATGATATTTAAATAACTTGTATGTGGCTTTCCAGCATGTCCTATTAATCAAATAACCAGCATTTACTGTATTTACTGTATGAGTATCTATTAGTTACTTTACTCATTGCGGAAGTAAAAGGCCCAACAAAGACAGCTTAGGGGAGGGAGGATTTATTTGGGCTCACAGTTGGAGGGTACGGTCACTCATGGTGGGGGAAGGCATGGCGTCAGGAGTGTAAGCTGGCTGGTCACGTGTGTACATGGTCAAGAAGTGGTTGAAGAAAGCAGTTGGCTTTCTTTTTTACTGATGGACCCCGGCCTATGGGATGGTGCTGTGCACATTCAAGGTGAGTCTTCCCTCTCCAATTAATCCTCTCTGGAATCCTTCATATAGGTATATGTTTCCATGGTGATTCTAAGGTCTGTGTACAAGTTGGAAGATTTGCCATCACCGAGTGGTACTAAGAAGGAATTAATACGAAAGGAAAACAAATATCCATGAGCCCACAGATTATGAACCAAGGCAATGAGGAGCCTGGAGCGGTAGCTCAGTGGTTAGGCAAGCTTGCTTGCTGCTCATGTTGGGCAATGCCCACACTGGTCAGCTCATAAATGCCTATAACTCTAGTTCCAGAGATCTGACACCCTCTCCTGGCCTCCCCAGGCAGCCACATGGCCATGTGCACAGTCACATACATATGCATAATAGAAATAATAAAAATAAGTTTTTTTTAAAGTAATAATGGAAGCACCAGAGACGTAGAGCATGAGCTATGAGATCCAAGTTCCAAGCCCAGTCCTACCACAAACTGAGCGTAACCTTGAACAGGTCTCTTAGCTCATCTGAACTGCTTGTCAGTTGTTAAATGATAAATATGGCTGCTGTCCTGTCCCATTTTCCTGACTGCACTGTTGTAAGGGGAGAGTAAAGCCACACATGTGTCAACTTTTCAACACTGTAAAACAAGACATTGTGGTATAGAGGAAATTCTTGGGCCAGCAAGATGGCTCAGAGGGTAAAGGGGCTTGCCGTCAAGCCTGATGATCTGAGTCTAGTCCCCAGGATCCGTATGGTAGAAGACAGAACTGACACCAGCAGGTTGTCCCCTGCTCTTCTCATGTGCACTGTGGCATGTGTATACTTATATGTACACCCACACATGTGTCCTTTCCATGGAACTAGTTGCAACCATCGGTCAGCAGTGTCCAGTCCAAATACATGGCAGTTGAAAAACTGAGGGGAGAGAAAGACTAGGCTACAGCTGAGGAGCAAATCTGACCAAGGCAGAGACCAAATCCCTACTTTTTCTGTATCTGCCTGTGATACATCATTCCATGTTTCATCAACTTTATTCAGATGTCCCTTACAGGTGGGATCCTTGCCCTGTCGCCCAAAGATGTAGATGTGATGATTAGTTTTAAATCACGGGGGCTGGAGAGATGGCTCAGTCGTTAAGAGCACTGGCTGCTCTTCCAAAGGACTCAGGTTCAATTCTCAGCACCCACATGGTAGCTCACGACTGTCTGTAACTCCAGTTTCAGTGGATCTGACACCCTGACACCAATGCGCATAAAAACATTAAATAAATTATTTTTAAAAGGGGGCTGGAATGGAGAGGTGACTCAAAGGTTACGAACACTGGCTGTTCTTCCAAAGAACAGTTCATGAAGAGTTCAATTCCCAGCAACCACATGGTGGCTCACAGCCATCTGAAATGGGATCTGATGCCCTCTTCTGGTGTGTCTGAAGACAGCAACAGTGTATATAGAAATAAAATAGCCATAACATAAATGCCAACTTGCTACAACTTAGAATCACCCGGGGAGAGAGTCTCAGTGAGGGCTGCCTTTATCAGGTAGGTTTAGAGGTACGGCTTTGTGGGATTGTCTTGATTGCTAATTATTGTGGGAGGGCATAGCCCATTGTGGGTGCTGATATTCCCTAGGCATGGAGTCCTGAACTATATGCGATGGGAGGAAGCCATCAGTAAGCATCGCTTTGTTCATTTCTCACTGCTTTTGACTGTGGATATGGTAAGATTAGCTGCTTGTGTTTCTGCCTTAACTTCTCCAAAGTAATGGACTATAACCTGAAACTCTAAGCCAGATGAACCCTTCCTGTCCTGTCTTGCTTTTGTGTGTATATTTTAATCACGTTGTAGAAATGAAACTAGGACATAAATGATGAGACGAGATCTGGAGAATGAGCCCTGACAGGCATGAGAGAACTCTAAGGACCCATGGTCATCAGAACTAAGGAGCCTACCTTGACGTGTATTGCTGGAACCCACATTCTGTCTGCTCTTCTGCCCTAACCTTTAAGTCTGTTTGAGACTCCAGAAAAAGAAGAAGCTGACCCTTTCCTAGCAGAGAAGAAGTAGGCCAAACCTTGGGGATGCTAACCAGAAAACTCCAAGCAGAATCAGAGAACAAGTAGGGTCAAAAAACCACTGGGGCTGGAGAGGAGGACACTGTGCTAGCAGTCAGTAAAGTGTTTGAACTGTAAGCATAAAGACCTGAGCTTGATCCCCAGAACCAAAACTGGATGCAATGTTGTGTAATTATAGTCCTAGAACTGGGGAGACAGAGATGGGTGGATTCTTGGGGTTCAGTGGCCAGCCAGTCTAGCCTACTTGGTGAGCTTCAGACCAGTGAAAGGTCCTATCTCAGAAAGGAAGGTGGGGATCAGAGAGCCGGCTTGGCTGGTGAAGGTGTTAGTTATCAAGTTCAATGAACTACGTTGGAGCCTCAGGACCCACATGGTGGAAGAAGAAAACTCTACAAGTTGTCCTCTGACCTGCATATGTGTGTCATGGCATGTATGTACACATGCACACTAAATAATAAAAGTCTAATTAACAATAAGAAAAAATAAAGGTAGATGTTCCGGAGAAATGACAGGTGAGGTTTAACCTCCGGCCTGTGTGTGCATACTCACAAACATTCACATGCTTTAGCGCGCACACACACACACACACACACACACACACACACACACTTTTTTTTTAAAGAGGAGATAAATTCAATCATTTGTGGCATAAGAATGGACTGCTTTGCAATTGTGCTTTTTGAAGACATGAGACTAGGGTGTGGCTCAGTTGGTAGAGTGCTTGCACAGCATGCATAAAGCCCTAGGTCCCATGCTCTCAGCACGATACAAACTGGGCGTGCTGATATATGTCTCTAACCTTAGCACTTGGCAGGTGCAAGACAAGAGGTGCAAAAGTTCAAGGCCATCCTTGGCTACATAGCAAGTTCAAATCTAGCCTAGGCTACACAAGACTCTGTCTCAGGAAAAGAGAGAAAAGGTTGTTGATGATGACAACAATGATGATGATGATGATGATGATGATGATGATGATGATGATGATGATGACGACAATGACTACGATGATGATGTCGACAAAAATGTGCTGCTCTCTAAATACAAATAGGGGGAAATTTCTAGAAAATTATGTAAAAAAAGAGATACAATACAATATAAATATCCAAATATCCTATTTGGATTATATAAAAACAGGAAAGAGAAAAGTCTACACTCATCTGCTCCATTTGCTATTTTTTGATTATTGAAGGGTTTTGTACACACATTTACAACACACACACAATAAAGGTGAATACTGTCTTTAATTGTGGCTCGAAGTAGCCAAGAAGTCCCATAGCAACAGGCCCCAAGTCGCCAGGGTTCCAGCTATAATTGACAACTGTCCTAATTATAATCCCCACTGCTAGCTTAGGACCAAGTGGAGGAAGTAAAGCATTTTCCCTTAATCAGTTCCACAGGCTGTAGTTAGCCTGTCCCATCTTTCCCAGGCTAGGATCCTCCAAGCTGGGGATGCTTGAAACCTTCCTCCTTTACTTGGTAGACATTGCCCATTCCTGTGCCTGCTTTTTGGTCTATTTCTTCAATGCAAGTGACAGTGGCTGACTCCCTGGCCTCAGCACACTGAATAAATAACCTTTCTCTGTTCTTGCTTGGTGAGCCTTCGTTAATTTCTACTCTCCTTTAGGAGAGCTCTGCTACCAGAGTTCTGCAACACGACAGCTGCAGAACATGATATTCACAT
The DNA here is from genome assembly GCF_011064425.1 of Rattus rattus. Lineage (NCBI taxonomy): Eukaryota > Metazoa > Chordata > Mammalia > Rodentia > Muridae > Rattus > Rattus rattus. The sequence continues at coordinate 8,780,170 of NC_046163.1, read as the reverse complement.
AATTAGTAAAATATAACAAATTACATTCACTCACAATGGCTAACATTCATACAAATCATTCCATCAAATTCCAGGGAAGCAAAAGAGAGGGCTTCAAAACGCTGTATGCTTATGCATAAATTCTGATGGATAGATGAGAGGGTTTTTTTAAGAGACAATTTCTAATACCGCTCTTTCTATTTGGGACTCTCTGCCTCTGGGCTTCCAGATGCTGTCTCCCAGGGCTTCAAGGAGGGGCTGGCTTTCAATAGAGCAATGTCAAAATTGATCCTGGTTTAATAAGGAGCTTGAAAACCCAACATTATCCAGAAAGGAGCCATCTAAATGTGGCTGAGCATCCTCGGAATGAAGGTAGGAAGACAGGATGGTGAGCTCTCCCTAGCACTTGTGGGGCAAAGACACAGAGCACTGAGACCAAGTGCAAGGTGGTCCATCCTCCCTGGAAGGTGCAGGCAGCTTAGAAATGGAGGCAACAAGGAACAAAACACTCGACAAGGGTTTGACAGGAGAAACCCATCAGCCTCCAGAAGGGCTGAACTGTTCCCTCAAAATTCATGTGCTTATGAACTGTGCCCAATGCGTCTAAACTCTGATAAAGACCATTAAAGAGTAAGGGCAGTTAATGGAGTAGCAGATAGGATCCCACTGTGATGGATAGGATTTGGTTTTTGTTTTTTCTCATCATTTACTGCCACAAGCTACGGTCATCTGGGGACCAACCTCAACCCAGGAATTGTTTCCATTGGACTAGCTGGTGTGCCTGTCTCTGGGGTGTTTTCTTGGTTGATGATTGATGTGGGAGGGCCCAGTTAACTGTGGGTGGGGCCACCCTTGGGCAAGAGTGTGTACAACAGAGCAAATGGAGAGGATTGTGGGGGTGCAAGCCAATGAGCAGTGTGTTCTCAGTTTCAGTTTCAGCTTTGAGTTCCTCTCTGCCTCCCTTCATGCAGGACTATACATGTAAGATGAAATAACGCTGTAGATAAACTCCCCAGGTTGTTTCTGGTCATGCTGTTCATCATACAGAGTACTCAGGGTAACTGCTTGGTGGGAGGGTATGTCCCCCACTAGCTGCAGGTCTTATCTTTATCCCTACCTATTGACATGTCATACAGGGTCTTAGTGAGTAAGCTCAGCAGACCTGGTGTCCCAACAGAAGTCCCAGTATTAAAGACAGCTTTAAAAGGTGAGGACCCAGGATGATAATGTGGCTCAGTTGACAACATGAACAAAACCTTCAGATTGATCCTGAGCACCGCATAAAGAGGGCATGTTTGTGTGTGCAGTAATCCTAACATTTGAGAGGTAGAGAAAGGAGGGTGAGGGAGTTAAAGATCATCTTCACTGTGTAGCGAGTTCAAGGCTAAATCAATACTCTAAATTTAAAATAAAAATAAATTAAGGGAGGAACCTATATCCTCAGCAGTGAGCACCCATACTTCCCACTATCTGGACACTTGAAAAGTTCCTACATCAGCCTCACACGTGATAACCCTGTGTTTATCACTGTACTATGGGGAGATACTGGAGAGAGGCCAAGCCTCTCTGCTTTCTAAACTCCCAACCCCCCCCCTCTCTCTCTCTCACACACACACACACACAAGAAGGAAGGAAGGAAGATAGGAAGGGAGGAAGGGAGGGTGGAAGGGAGGGAGGGAGAGAGGGAAGGAGAAGCAACAGAAATCGGAAAAGAAGCATCAATCCCAGAAAACAAAAAGAAGTTCGAATACTGACTCAGGTCAACATAACCAAACTGAACTGCATTGGGTCCCTTCTGGTGCTTATAATTCCCAAGATCTGGGTCTCATATCTGCAACAAGCCAATTTAGGAAGACCTGGGTCTCATATCTGCAACAAGCCAATTTAGGAAAATCCATTTCTGTGAACATCTGAGTGTGGCAGAGACAATCCAACACTCTGCTAGATCTCTGTAAGATCACACATGAGCGTATCCATTCCCTACTAAGGAGATATTGGCTGCTGGGAAAGGGAGAATCATTTTATTTTTTAATGTCTAGCCAGTGGTAGGTTTCCCACACTCCAGGGGATGACCACATATTCACATATACATGGACAGGGCTTACTTTGATGTAGTGGTTTATCACAAGAATAAAATAATTTTTAATAATTTTTATTTTTATTTGATATTTTATGTATTTACATTTCAAATATTATCCCCCTTTCCCTTTCTCATACCCCATCTCTCTCCCTGGCTTCTATGAGGATTCTCCCATTCCCACCCACCTACTCCAAACTCAATGCCCTGGCATTTCCCTACACTGGGGAAACAAGCCTTCGCAGGACAAAGGGCTTTTCCTCCTGTTGATGCTGAACAATGCCTCCTCTGCTACATATGTTGCTGGATCCATGGGTCCCTTAGTGTGTACTCATTGTACTCATTGGTTGGTAGTTTAGTTGGGGGCTCTGGTCAGTTGATATTGTGATTCTTCTTATGGTGCTGCAAACCCCTTCAGCTCATTCAGTCTTTTCTCTGACTCCTCCATTGGGGTCCCCTTGTTCAGTCCAATGGTCAGCTGCAAGCGTCCTCATCTGTATCAGTAGGGCTCTGTCAGAGCCTCTCAGACGACACCCTTATCTGGCTCCTGTCAGCAAGCACTTCTTGGCATCACAATAGCAACTGGGTTTGGTGGCTGCATATGGGATGGATCCCCAAATGGGGCAGTCTCTGGATGACTTTTCTTCAGTTCCTGCTCCATTCAAAGTTAGCCCTATCCACGGTTGTATTTCCTCCCATGAGTATTTTGTTCTTCCTTCTAAGAAAAAACATTTGGTCTTTCTTCTTCTTGGACTTCACATGATCTATGATTGCTTTTGGGCTAATATCCATTTATCAGTGAGTAAGTACCATGCATGTGTGCTTTTTTCTGATTGGGTTATCTCACTCAGGATGATATTTTCTAGTTCCATTCATTTGTCTGTGAATTTCATGAAGTCATTGTATTTAATAGCTGCGTAGTACTCCATTATGCAAATGTACCACATTTCCATTCCTCTGTTAAAGGTCATCTGGATTCTTTCCAGCTTCTGGCTATTATAAACAAGGCTGCTATGAACATAATGGAGCATGTGTCTTCTTATATGTTGGAGCATCTTTTGGGTGTATGTCCAGGAGTGGTATAACTAGGTCCTCTGGTAGTACTACGTCCAATTTTCTGAGGAACCACTAGACAGATTTCCAGAGTGATTGTACCAACTTGCATTCCCACCAACAATGGAGGAGGGTTCCTATTTCGCCACATTCTCACCAGCATCTATTGTCTCCTGAGTTTTTGATCTTAGCCATTCTGACTGGTGTGAGGTGGAATCCCAGAGTTGTTTTGATTTGCATTTCCCTGATGACTAAGGATGTTGAACATTCTTTAGGTGCTTCTCAGCCATTAGGTATACTTCAGTTGAGAACTCTATATTTAGTTCTGTACCCCATTTTTAATAGGATTACTTGATTCTCTGGAGTCTAACTTCTTGAGCTCTTTGTATATATTAGATATTAGCCCTCTATTGGATGTAGGATTGGTAAAGACCTTTTCCTAATCTGTTGGTTGCCATTTTGTCCTATTGACAGTGTCCTTTGCCTTACAGAACCATTTGTCGATTCTTGAACTTAAAGCATAAGCCATTGGTGTTCTATTCAGAAAATTTCTCCCAGTGCCTATGTGTTTGAGGCTCTTCCCCACTTACTTTTATATTAGTTCCAGTGTATCTGGTTTTATGTGGGTGGAGGTCTTTTGTCCACTTGGACATGAGCTTTGTACAAGGAGATAAGAATGGGTCAATGTTTTTATGAAATTCATAGGCAAATGGATGGAACTGGAAAATATCATCCTGAGTGAGGTAACCCAATCACAGCAAAACAGATATGGTATGCACTCATTGATAAGTGGATGTTATCCCAAATGCTCGAATTACCCTAGATGCTCAGAACACATGACACTCAAGGATGACCAAAATGCGGATGCTTCACTCCTTCTTTAAAAGGGGAACAAGAATACCCTTGGGAGGGGATAGGGAGTCAAACTTTAGAACAGAGGCAGAAGGAACACCCATTCAGAGCCTGCCCCACATGTGGCCCATACATATACAGCCACCAAACTAAATAAGATGGATGAAGCAAAGAAGTGCAGGCTGACAGGACCGGATGTAGATCTCTCCTGAGAGACACAGCCAGAATACAGCAAATACATAGGCAAATTGCCAGCATCAAACCACTGAACAGAGAACGGGACCCCCGTTGAAGGAATTAGAGAAAGGACTGAAAGAGCTGAAGGGGCTTGAGACCCCATATGAACAACAATGCCAACCAACCAGAACTTCCAGGGACTATGCCACTACCCAAAGACTATACATGGACTGACCCTGGGCTACAACTGCATAGGTAGCAATGAATATCCTAGTAAGGGCACCAGTGGAAGGGGAAGCTCTTGGTCCTGCCAAGGCTGGACCCGAAGTGAATAGGATTCTTGGGGGGAGGGCAGTAATTGGGGGAGGATGGGGAGGGGAACACCCATATAGAAGGGGAGAGGGAGGGGTTAGGGGTATGTTGGCCTGGAAACCGTTAAAGTGAATAACATTTGAAATGTAAATAAGAAATACCCAATTTAATAAAGATGGAAAAAAAAAGAATGGGTCAATGTGCATTCTTCTACATACTGAGCTCTAGTTCAACCAGTACCATTTGTTGAAAATGCTGTCTTTTCCCCCATTGGATAGTTTTAGCTTCTTTATCAAAGATGAAGTGACCATAGATGTATGAGTTAATTTCTGGGTCTTCAATTCAATTCCGTTGATCTACCTGCCTGTCTCTGTACCAATACCATGCAGGTTTTATCACAATTGCCCTGTAATACAACTTGAGGTCAGAAATGGTGATTCCCCCAGAAGTTCTTTTATTGTTGAGAATATTTTTCATTAACCTGGGTTTTTGTTTTTCCAAACAAATCTGCAAATTGCACTTTCTAATTCTGTGAAGAATTAAGTTGGAGTTTTGAAGGGGATTGCATTGAATCTGTAGATTGCTTTGGGCAAGATGGACATTTTTATTATATTAATCCTGCCAATCCATGAGCATGGGAGATCTTTTCATCTTCTGGGATCTTCTTTGATTTCTTTCTTCAGATGCTTGAAGTTCTTGTCATACAGATCTTTCACTTGCTTGGTTAGAGACACAGCAAGGCATTTTATGTTATTCGTGGCTATTGTGAAGCATGTAATTTCCCTAATTTCTTTCTCACCCTGTTTATCCTTTGAGTAAAGGAAGGCTACTGATTTGTTTGAGTTAATTTTATATCCAGCCACTTTGCTGAAGTTATCAGTTGTAGGAGTTCTCTGGTGGCATTTTTGGGGTCACTTAAGTACACTATCATATCATCAGAAAATAGTGATATTTTGATTTCTTCCTTTTCAATTTGTATCCCTTTGACCTCTTTTTGCTGTCTAATTGGTCTGGCTAGGACTTCAAGTACTATATTGTACTTGGTAGGGAGAGAGTGGGCAGCCTATCTAGTCCCTGATTTTAATGGGATTGTTTCAAATTTCTCTCCATTTAGTGTAATGTTGGCTACTGGTTTGCTGTATATGGCTTTTACTATGTTTAGGATGGGCCTTGTTCCTGAACTTTCCAAGACTTTTATCATGAAGGGGTATTGAATTTTGTCAAATGCTTTCTCAGTTGCTAATGAAATGATCATGTGTTTTTTTTCCTTAAGTTTGTTTATATAGTGGATTACATTAATAGGTTTCCATATATCAAACCATTCTTTCATCCCTGAGATGAAGCCTACATGGTGAATGATCGTTTTGATGTGTTCTTTGATTCAGTGTGTGAGAATTTTACTGAATATCTTTGCATCGATATTCATGAGGGAACTTGGTCTGAAGTTCTGTTTCCTTGTAGGGTCTTTGTGTGGTTTAGGTATAAGTGTAAGGGAATTGGGTAGTGTTCTTTCTGTTTCTATTTTATGGAATAGTTTGAAGAGTATTGGTATTCAGATCTATGAAGGTCTGACAGACTTCTCCACTAAATCCATGTGGTCCTGGGCTTTTTTTTTTTTTTTTTTGATTGGGAGACTTTTAATGACTGCTTCTATATATTTAGGAGTTATGGGACTGTTTAGATGGTTTATCTGATTCTGATTTAACTTTAGTACCTGTTATCTGTCTAGAAAATTGTCCATTTCATCCAGATTTTCCAGTTTTGTTGAGTATAGGCTTTTGTAGTAGGATCTGATGATTTTTTTTAATTTCTGCAGTTTCTGTTGTTATGTCTCCCTTTTCATTTCTGATTTTGTTAATTTGGATACTTTCTCTGTGCCCTTTGGTTAGTCTGGCTAATCTATCTTGTTGATTTTCTCAAAGAACCAGCTCCGGGTTTTGTTGATTCTTTGTACAGTTCCTTCTGTTTCTACTTAGTTGATTTCTGCTCTGAATTTGATTCATCCTCTTGGATGAATTTGCTCCCTTTTTTGGGGTGGGGGATTTTAGGTGTGCCGTCAAGCTGCTAGTGTATGCTCTCTCCAGTTTCTTTTTGGAGGCACTCAGAGCTGTGAATTTTCCTCTTAGCACTGCTTTCATTGCGTCACATAAGTTTGGGTATGTTGTGCCTTAATTTTCATTAAATTCTAAATTATCTATAATTTCTTTGTTTATTTCTTCCTTGCCAAAGGTGTCATAGAGTAAAGGGTTGTTCAGCTTCCATGTGTATGTAGGCTTTCTGAGGCTTTTGTTGTTATTGGTGATCTGATAGAATGCATGGAATTGTTTCAGTCTCCTTGTGTCTGTTGAGGCCTGTTTTATGACTGAATATATGGTCAGTTTTGGGGAAGGTTCCATGAGGTGCTGAGAAGAAAGTATATTCTTTTGTTTTCCAATGAAATGTTCAGTAGATGAACATTTGGTTCATAACTTCTGTTAGTTTCACTGTGTCTCCATTTAGTTTCTGTTTCCATGATCTGTCCATTGATGAGAGTGGGGTGTTGAAGTCTCCTACTATTATTGTGTGTGGTGCAATGTATGCTTTGAGCTTTAGTTTCTTTTTGTGAATGCGGGTGCCCTTGGATTTGGAGCATAGATATTCAGAATTGAGATCTCATCTTGGTAGATTTTTCCTTTGATGAGCACGAGTTTGATTTTATTTGTTATCAAAATGGCTACTCCAGCTTGTTTCTTGGGACCATTTGCTTGGAAAATTTTTCCCAGCCTTTTACTCTGAGGTAGTGTCTGTCTTTGTCATTGAGGTCTTTCCTGTATGCAGCAAAATGCTGGGTCCTGTTTATGTATCCAGTCTATTAGTCTATGTCTTTTTATTGGAGAATTGTGTACATTGATGTTAAGAGATATTAAAGAATAGTGATTGTTTCCTGTTTTGTTTTGTTTTTTTTTTGTTGTTGTTAGAGGTGGAATTATGTTTGAGTGGCTATCTTCTTTTGGGTTTGTTACAAGAAGATTGTTTTCTCGATTTTTCTATGGTGTAGTTTCCTTCCTTGTGTTGGAGTTTTCCCTCTATTATCCTGTGTAGGGACAGATTTGTGGAAAGATATTGTGTAAATTTGGTTTTGTCATGGAATATCTTGGTTTCTCCATCTATGTTAATTGAGAGTTTTGCTGGATATAGTAGCCTGAGCATTTGTGTTTTCTTAGGGTCTGTATGACCTCTGTCCAAGATCTTCTAGCTTTCATAGTCTCTTTTGAGAAGTCCTGTGTAATTTTGCTAGGTCTGCCTTTATATGTTACTTGACCTTTTCCTTTTACTGCTTTCAATATTCTTTCTTTGTTTTGTGTATTTGGTGTTTTGACTTATGTGACCAGAGGAATTTCTTTTCTGGTCCAATCTATTTGGAGTTCTGTTGGCTTCTTCTATGTCCACGGGCATCTCTTTCTTTAGTTTAGGGAAGTTTTCTTCTATAATATTTTTGAAGCTATTTACTGGCCTTTTAAGTTGGGAATCTTCATTCTCTTCAATATCTATTATTTTTAGGTTTGGTCTTTCATTGGGTCCTGTATTTCCTTGATGTTTTGGGTTAGGAGGTTTTGTTTTTTGCATTTTCTTTGACAGTTGTGTCAATGTTTTCTACAGACTCTTCTGCCCCTGAGATTCTCTCTTCAATCTCTTGTATTCTGCTGGAGATGCATGTGTCTATGACTCCTGATCTCTTTCCTAGGTTTTCTATCTCCAGGGTTGTCTCCTTTTGTAATTTCTTTATTGTTTTTATTCCCATTTTTAGACCCTGGATGGTTTTGTTCAATTCCTTCACCTTTTGGTTGTGTTTTCCTGTGATTCTTTAAGGGATTTTTGGGTTACCTTTTTAAGGGCTTCGACTTGTTTACCTGTGTTCTCATGTATTTCTTTAAGGGAGTTATTTATGTCTTTCTTAAAGTCCTCTATCTTCATCATGAGATGTGATTTTAAATCCAAATCTTGCTTTTCTGTTGTGTTGGGATATCCTGTGGTGGGAGAACTGGGTTCTAATGATGTAGTAGTCTTGGCTTCTGTTGCTTATGTTCTTGCAAATGCCTCTTGCCATCTGGTTATCTCTGATATTAGTTGGTCTTGATGTCTCTGACTGGAGCTTGTCCATCCTGTGGGCCTGTGAGTCTGTGATCTTTGGAGTGAGAGCACTCCTGGCAGACCAGCTCTCTGTCTGCAGGTTTCGGGACCAAGAGCTGTGGGACATCCTCAGCTCTGAGTGCAGATGGAAACCAGAAGGGTCCTGTCCTAATTTGCCCTGTGGCTTATGTACCCCATGTGCTCCCAGGGTGTCTCTCCTTGGACAGTCAATGGGGAGAAAGTGGGGTCCTACCTGTGGGCTGTGGGCTTAGGGGCAGAGTACTCCTAGCAGACCAGCTCTCGGCAGGCATGTTTTGTACCTGAGGGCTGTGGAATAGTCCTGGCTCTGGGCACAGATGGAGACCAAATAAAATAATTTTTAAGGAGCCTTTATGGGGGGAATCTGGGTGTAACTGGTGGGATGGGGACTAGATATAATCATGTTTCATTGCTACATGTATAAAATTCTCAAGAATAAAGACAAATTATTATTAAAAATATTTCCTCTTTCATTTAGAATTGCCTGAGGAAGAATCCAAACTACCCTGCCAAGTGTACCCCAAGTGTTTAACCACCCCTACATGTTGTTCACCCCTCAACCTGCCAAAGGTCTATCTCATTTCTGCCTCCCTCCTGCTCCTCTGTAGAAGAAACCCTCACTCCCTCGGGACCACTCTACCCATGCACTGATAGTAGAACGGTCGTTATTATGCACTATACCTGTCCTCTATCCTTTTGCTAGGTCTAAATAATATGGTTTTTCATGAATTCAAACCTTACTGTATCTCAGAATTGGCAGAGTGGAGAAAAAAGATTGAATCAGTAGCTCAAGTGACCATGCTGTCCCTTGGTCATGACTTTGCTTTTTCAGAGCAGCTACACACACTTTTCATCTCTGCAGCAATCCACAGGAACAAAGCTGACTCTTGGAAGTAGCTGTGTCGACACTAGACAATGAACAAGTAGTTATCGATTCTGTTGCCCAATGAGACAAGGAGATAGCCCTAGAGGTCCTGACCTCCACTTTAGCAAGATCTGTCACTGGATCCAAACTCAGAAGAATGCTCATGTTCATCCCTATTTGAATTCATGTCCCATTACTGTAACAGAATGACTGAGGCTGGATGGATATATATATATATATATATATATATATATATATATATATATATATTGCAGGGTAAAGGAGATAGAATGATGGCTCAATTTATAAAGTATTAGCCTTGCAATTGTGAGGATCTGAGTTCAAAGCCTGGAATCCATGTTGGGGGGGAGGTGACTAGTACCTGAGGACAGAACTTAAGGTTGACCCCAGTCTGGCCTCCACACATATACACACATACCTATTCATACATGTCCCTGCACACATATGAACACATGAACATACATATTTGCACGTACACATAATTATACACATAGAATTTAGCTTGTGGCTCTGGAGGTTGAGGAGTCCAAATGAGCTTCTCACTCTGCCTCATGGCATGGCAGAAAGCAGACAGGCAAGGAGAACCATCCAGAAGAGCAAGAAGGAAGTAGACATGTTTTCTAACAACCCTTTCTCTAGAAAACCAATCAAATCTTGACTTACTGATAATTCCTAGTCCTTGTGACCCAAACTCTCTCTTAAGAGCCCCGCATTCCAATACTACCATGATGTCAATCAAATGTCAGTGAGTCTCTGGGGTGCTAAACCCTATTCATCTCTTTCCTAGGTAGCTTTAATTGTCAACCTAACAGAGCCTGGAGTCACCTGAGAATGGAGACTGAGTTGAGGGATTGCCTAGACCAGATTGGCCCATGGGCAATTCAGGATGAAGGAAGACCCAGCCTACTGTGGGTGGCACTCCCTAGGAATATGAACCTGAGATGCATAAGAAAGCCAGCTAAGCATTAGCCTGTGAACAAGTCAAATCCCAAGGTGTCTATCTACTTCATGTTCCTGCCCTCACTTGGAATGTAACCTGGACGTATGAGCCAAGTAGCCCCTTTCCTCCCCTTTGTTGCTTTCAGTCAGAGGGTTTTATCACAACAACAACAAAGAAACTAGAACAATGCAATTGCTTACCCCCTCCAAACTGGTAAGGAGCACAGTTCAATCCTCACAGTGTATCAGAAACCAGAGAGAGGCCCCATCATGGGGACCAGAAGACGACAACCGGAGATGAAAGCCATTGTGGAAACCCGGGCAATGGAGTTTCTAAAATGCAATGGGAGGTGTAGGCTTTGATTTTTTTAAAACTTACTTTTAATAAGGGTTCACAAACACTTCAACCCTCCTTCTCTTCCACCATCCAAGGGTAGGGAAGGAAAGACGGTAAGTAAGACAGGGAATGTGGACCCTTTAGAAGGAGTTACTTGGTGCAATTCCAACCTCTGTCAGGATACCACAGTCCAGTTCATTAATGTCAGGATACCAAACACGAAGCAGCAGCAGTGCTGCGATCCAGCAAAAACAGCCAATATTCTACCAAATCAGCACGAGTAAGCTGGAGCGACAAGGACCAGCCGGGATGCCAGGGGAAGTTCTCTGCTATGCTTCTCTCAATGAAGTGGAGATCCGCGAAAATGAAGACACAAGACCAATGGCACATTGCAAAGCTAGCTATGCAAGCAAGCACTCCGTCACTGTCTGTTGAGTCCTATTTATGCATGCCTTGTTTCCTGGCTTCTTGTGAGCTGGCATGAGAGCATGCAAAAGCCCCATGGTACAACTTCTGCACAGTCTAGGGGGAGACACAGAATGCTGACCTTCATGATGCTAAATAGCTACATGCAGGGTAGCAAGGCAGGACCAGGAGTGATGACTGCTTGGTACCTGGCAGAATGAGGCTTTACAATTATGGCACTCAGACAGGCTGGAGAAACAGTTGGTGGCTTATCACATTCCCATGACCAAAGAGAGACACCTGTCTCTTCTGTATGACACAGCCAAGTGCAGACATGTGGAGCCCATAACATCTCCCCAGACAATGGTCCATGGCTACTCTGTCCAACAAATTAGGCACTAGCCACGCGTGCAATTGGAATTCATTAACATTCAATTGAAAATGTCCAGTGTTAGATTTGCCTGGCTGCTCTGTACAGAACAGCACAAACAGCGGGCAGCTCTGTCACCAGAGTTGACTGTACCACACAGAACCAATCCAAACAAAATATTTAACCATCCATGACAGCCCAGGAACTAACGGTTTGGGCTCAGAGTATATAAAGTCTGCAATATGGGGCATAATGTATGTAATATACATTGGTTTCAACTTGAAAAGCATAAAGAAATTAAGAGCTGAGAAGATGGCTCTGTTGGTAAAGTGATTTCCATACCAGCACAAACACCCAAGTTCAAGCCCCCAGAACTGACATAAAAAAGGCAAGAATGGTCACACATAATTATAATCATAGTCATGGGAAAGAAGAGACTGTGGATCTTGGGGCCCACTGACCTAATTGGCAAGCTCCAGATTCAGTGAGGAAACCTGTCTCAAAAAACAAGGTGAAGAATGATTGGCGAAGACACCTGCTGGTGACCTCTGGCCTCCAGATGTGCACACACATATGCACATACACACCTACGTGAACACACACAAGCATATACAGACACACAAAAAAATCATCAAGCAAATATTTTCAATGGCTATTCTATGATAATCGAAGAACACAGCTGGAAAAACTTCAAGTTCAGGGTTAGTATACTAGCCAATTCAGCTACTATCCCTGTCCCTAAAGAAATTGACTCAGCTTCCTTGATTCTTTTCCACTAAGGCACACGAGGAGCATAGGATGGGGTCATGTGTGGGATGGTTTTCTAGAATCACAAAAATAGCAACCTTTTCCCCAGGAAAACTTTGAGTCATCATTGTCTTGTCATCTCCAGCCACAGTTTATGTAGAACACACAGTTAGTCATCTGCAAATGTTTCCTGATGCCTCAGTGACCTCCGTGATGGTGTCCAGACATCCCGCCTTCCTGTACACAATCCTAAACATTTTGATAGCTACCCGAGTGCGTTCACTTAAACCAAGGAAGGTCATCCCGCTGCCCCAAATGAAGACGTGACATGTACCTGTCATGTTTTATTTTCATAAATCAGCCTCGAAAAAATTTTGCAACTCCATTGCTGACAAACTATGCAACAGAGAAAGGACAAAGGGGTACATAAGTCTTCTGGAAGCCACCTGCAACCCATCAACGGGATCAGAAGCCAAGCATCAAAGGGGCCCACACAGAGCCTGCATCAAAGGGAAAGGCAGAGGGGAAAATCCGGTTGGATTTCATCTCTCGTCCTAGCCTGCTAACGTCCGGAAACATGCTATGTTCATGAACACACATGCATGCGTGCAAAGACACTTATACACACACTAATAACTCACCCTGAAGCAAGTTCCTGTGCATGAGTGTGCACGCACACGCACACGCACACACACACACACACACACACACACGGGTGGGGGATGGAAATAGCTTACATTCCTGGTAACTTCAAAGGACCCTTTGCTGTCCATCAATCACCAGCTCTGACTTGTACCTTTCATGTGTGAATGAAGTGATTCATCCTTCTAAACCCGATTCATCCTCCTTGTCACTATGTACCTCACAATGATTGATTCTGAACTCCGGGCTCTGGGCTGGATGGGCCTTGTATTTTCTGTGGCAGCTTCCCAACCCCACCCCTAAAATGAGAATTCCTGTAGAGGCCAGTACTCTGTGAGCTTCTCCTGAGGATAGGACAACAACAATAGATACAAAGAGATGATATTAGCCAAGTGGAGGTGGCTGAAGCAATGAGATTCAGTGGGGTTAGCTACAGGAATGTAAGCAATTCCTGAGCAGATATACCACTGAAGAAACATCCTCTGCCCGTCTCTCTGTCAATCTCTCTCTCTCCCAGCAAATGCTGCCATTTTATAAACCCTTGGGCACCAGAGTGGAGGTAGTATGGGCTGTATCATGTGATTTCACGAAAGCTCTCTTCATAATCTTCTCAACATGGTTTACTTGGAAAGGGCAGAAGATTATCAAATAATGTTCCTCAACTCACAGAGCCAGTCAAGGGCTGAAATCGCAGTAAGAATCCTGATTGAGTCTGTCCTCAACATGAGAAAGGGGCAGTTGGAGCGTAGCTCATTTTGAATGGTACTTGCCCTCCATGCACAAATTCCCAGTACTACATAAATCAGGCTAGGATGCTGTCCACCTGCAACCCCAGTCCTGAGGAGGTGGAGTTAAGAGGATCAGAAGTTCAAGGTCGTCCTAGGCTATATAATAAGTTTGAGGTCAGACTGAACTAGAGACCACATCTAAGCGAAGTAATGAAGGAGAGATAGAGGGAGGGCAGGAAGAAGGAGGGAGAGGAATGATCCTGTTTGTGCTTTCCCAATATCTGCCATGTGACAGTAACCTTCACATGGCTCCACAGTAGACACTTCCATAAGGTCTCCTGTGTCATGCTGCAGCCTGGACGACCTCTTGAATTCCTCTGCACACGGTAGAACCTCTGCCGCCATGCCAGGTGGGCAGTATTGATCACGTTATTACGGGGTAACAAGCAGATCCATGAAGCAAGAACCAGAACTAATTGGGTCTGGTTTGCTATATAGATCTGAGTTTTCTGGCTGAGCACATTGCAAATTGAATTAAGCCAGGGATAAGAGATGTTTCTTCAGCCCTGGGTACAGTAATGTTTCTTGAGATCCTGGTCTGTGAGTTCTGGGTCAGGAATGGAAGAGGTCAATCCTCAGTGCTTATTAATACTTGCATTAATAACCCTAGGGGGAAGTGGGGGAGCTACAAAATCAGAAGCAAACAATGCAGCCAACTTCCTTAGAGGCCCAGCACCTGCTAGGTGTTATACCCCTCACCATCTATTACCTCAGCTGTCTATTGGCAGCCATTTCTATTTTACCCTTTTACATTGAATAAATTGATGCTAGGATTTGTAACTTGACTTTTGCTTTTATCAAACAAGTCTATTCTTGTCAAATGTAGAAGCCGGCACAGGGTGATTTAGAAACATCTAACAAGGAGAGAGGGTGCCACAAGCAATTCTGCCCAGAAATTTGAGGAACTTCTTAGAAAAAGAAATTGTGTTGATGAGGTTGTGGGGGATGAGATCTATATCCATTGAGTGGCTAAGAACCTGCCTGCCCACTCCTTACTGAATGAACCCAAATATTGGGTAGGAGTGTCAATACACCTGCCTAAACATTTAGTTTCTCAGCTCGATAGAAGAATGCACGAGCAGAAAATTTCACAGGAACTCTGAGCAAACTGATACTTTCTAAAGGAGGACATGAAAACTACAAAATCCTTCTTTCCTCTGTTATTCTGTCTTGAGTGGCAGACATGATGTCTTGAGTGGCACTGCCTCTCTTTAAGCATGAGGCAACAGAAGGAAGACCAGGAGAGATCAAGGACATAGGGAAGGACATAGAAAATGGGCCAGATAACAGCCCCTCCTCTCATTTGGATCAACAACCATTTCCTCGGTTAGAGAGGGCCCTTGTGCAACCACTAATTACTTTGGTTTGTCTCCCTTTCTTCACGTGGCCCTCGTCACACTGTGGAGGAAGAAGAAGGTAAGGATGTATGGGCAAGATTGACGAGACCAGCCTATCCCCTGCAAACCCTGCACACTCTTATAGGGAGCAATCTAGGTGACAGAAATTGGAATTCATAGCTTCAAAATAATAGAAAATGAGTCCAGGGTGACTTCATCAAATGGAGAACCAACTGGCTTCCCTGCCTCTCAACCAAGGGGCTGGCCAGAGTCCTGGGATAACATGCCCTTCTCTCCATCCCCTTCTGTGTTGTTGTCTCGCTCAGAAAAGCTTGCCCTGTCTTCAGTGCAGTCTACTGGTCCCAATCTTACATCCTCCAAGCTCTTAGTGTCACAGATTAGGAAAAGTTCCTACCAGGCAGCCTCCAAAAACAGCATATATCACCCAAAGTCCTTCAACTGTCACTATCAGGCATCCATAAGGCTCTAGACATTGACTTAGTTGGGCCCTTGTGTTTTATGACTGCTATTGTTTGGCTCTTTAAAATTCCCTGAAGGCGAATGTCTTATAGGACTGGTCCCTATGACGGCAAATCTCAGTATAGACAAGCAGTCAGTCACATGGTAGACCAGCCTATGAGCAAGTCTGAGAGAGAGATTCTAGATTGGGTTAAACGAGGTGGGAGGATCCACCCTAAATGTGGGTGGCACTGTTTCAAGGCTTGGGGTCTTGACCTGAATACAAAAGAGAAAGTGAGTGTGAGCTGCTCCCAGCCTGATCTGGAAGAGAACCACTGCAGATGACAAGAAACAGGGTGGTATCCCAAGGACCATTCTGTACCCAAAGCCAGGAGGCTGGCCCAGTGCTTTCTGAG
Organism: Rattus rattus; assembly: GCF_011064425.1. Taxonomy (NCBI): domain Eukaryota; kingdom Metazoa; phylum Chordata; class Mammalia; order Rodentia; family Muridae; genus Rattus; species Rattus rattus. The sequence continues at coordinate 8,764,245 of NC_046163.1, read as the reverse complement.
CTGCATTTTCAGGCTCATGTTGCACTGAGGGAATTGTCTCCCTTGATGCGATACTGGAACTAAAGAGACTAGAAGAGAGACAGTGAGACAGACACATGAGCCAGTTGTTAGCTGGCAAATGTCCTTTCAGGGAAACTGACGCAAGCTCCTCTCTTTTCTGCCCTTCCTGCTTCTCCATCGAGGAGCTCAAACTTCTGCTCAATTCACTCAACCTTCTCCGGAAGCTAAATCTTACATGCTGTGAGTGCCCATTAATCATCAACCAACTTGAACATACATTCGCTATGTGTGCACACATGTATGTGTTTTCGCACACATAGCAGGTAGTGGGAACGTCCGTGCAGGGTGCATGTCTAACCACTCCTACACTGAAACTAGAACTTGGACTGTGCATAGGGCTCCTCTATGTTCAGCATTACTCCATAGCACTTGTCTACCATGGGTCTGCTTAAAACAAGTAAGGTCAACTGACTTTATTTTCTTGCAGTGTTAGGGATCAACCTTGAGGTCTGCACATGCTAAGCAAACACTTCTCTCATGAGCTACATCCCTGGCCCTCAGCATCAAGCTGGTCTCCAGCTTTGCCATCCTGCTTCAACCTCTCCCAAGTGCTGGGATTATAAGCACTTACCCCACCCCTCCCCCGGTTCCATATGACATCTTAAAGACCCTCTGAAAAGATATTTACTGAGAAACATAGAGTCTCGAACATGGTGGAGATGTTCCCATACAGCTATACAACATGTTTAAAGATGCTCATGCTACAGTTTGAGGACACTGACTGACCCCCTGACCCCGGATTCTTACAGGCAGAGATCCCAAGTTCATATTACATGGTGGGGTTGTGAGGAGAGGGCTTTCTTGGGAGGAGGAGGAGGATGGTTTAATTCAGTAACTGGTAAACACATATGCTTCACCTGTCAGAGGCCAAATTCTTCTCAGTGTTAGGCAGAGCTTGGGGGAACGCACTGTTCAAATACTTCTTCGCAGAGTAGAAATTGGTCCACGTTTTTTTCGAGTGTTTACTCAACCTGACTGTGTTTTAATTCTGTAATCGCATTTCCAAGCATTTGGCCTGAGAGGATAATTGGGCAATTACGGAGACATATGAGACAGGCTGTTTGTTAGGGACGCTCTTACCATAGTGGAAACCTAGGGGAAACCACAGAGGAACCAGAGACTGCTCAAACAACTTGAGGCCTGACAGAGCTTCACATGCATAGAGGCTGCCACTGTGAGCTAGGGTACTGATGAGGGAGGTACCACGATGGGGACATTTGCTTGTCTGTTTTGTTTGATTAAAATATTGAGGCTACCTCTTTTTAAAAAAAAAAACGAAGTTGGGAGGAGGCACATGGAGAGACTTATGAGGGAACTGGGGGCAGGTATAATCATATTTTGTTGAATACATGTATGACATCCTCAAGGGTAAAGACAAAACTTTAATGGTAGATTACTCACCAAAAATCCTTTTTAAAAAAGTTTGCAAAGCAAACTTATTCAAAATGTTAGTAAAAGTTATTCCTAGTTTGTGACATTTTTAAGTAGTATTTTTCCCTTGGGACATGGCTCAGTGATTGAGATGACTATTGGCTGCTCTTCCAGAGGACTGGGGCTCATAACTCTCTGTGATACTATTTCCAGGAGATCTGGCCTCCATAGGTACCATACACACAGAGAACAGGAAATACATACAGACAAGAAAAATACTCATACAGGCGAAGTTAAAAGTTTAAAAAATAACTTCTATTAACATTTAAATTTTAAAAATAATATTGAATTATTATCTTTAAATTAAAGTAAAATTGAAAAATAACATTTGTCTTATGTGCATATATTTTTCCTATAAAACAATATAGGTTTGTACTTTGCTAAGATGTAAAATACATCTTTCCTTTTTTTTCTATTTCTAAGATGTCTTAATTTTATTTTATTTTTTATTGGTTATTTTATTTTTTTACATTTCAAGTGTTATCCCCCTTCCCAGTTTCCCCTCTGCAAACCCTCCCTCCCCGCTGCTTCTATGAGGGTGCTCCCCCACCCACCACTCCTACCTCATCACCCAGGCATATTCCCCTACACTGGGGCATTGAGCCCTCACAGGAACAAGGGCCTCTCCTCCCACTGATGCCCAACAAGGCCATCCTCTGCTACATATGCAGCTGGAGCCATGGGTCCTTCCATGTGTTCTCCTTGGTTGGTGGTTTAGTCCTTGGGAACTCTGGGGAGTCTGCTTGGTTGATGTTGTTGTTCTTCCTATGCAGTTGCAAACCCCTTCTGCTCCTTTGGTTCTTTTAACTCCTCCATTGGTGTCCCTGTGCTCAGTCCAATGGTTGGCATGCCTCTGTGAAATAAACAGCCAGGCCTTGTATCTGAATTGCCCCAGGAACTTCTTCCCACCCCAATACCAGCTAACGGCTACTAAGACAGGTCCTGCCCTGCAAGTCAAGAGTTGGGGGAAATGGATTTAAAAAAAAAAAAAAAACATTAAAAAGACAAATGAACCCAGGAACCATAAAATCCTCACTATTTGGCTAATCAGGAAAGCAAATGGAGCAGAAGGCATTTGACAGCACGTTTCTCCCTGTCACCCCCCGGGAGGCCCAGTCAAGAGACAGAAAACCATGGACCATGTCGCCACATAATCTCAAATCAAAGACCCCAGTGACCTGCTGCTGGGCAGACCAGTAGGAAGTCCCCTGCTTTCACTAGTCAGTGGCTGCCTTGGTGGCTGCACCTGGAAGCTACAGGGCATCCCCACTGCAGCCCTCTGGGCTTGTCACTCACCTGTGTGATGGGGGATTAGACTCCAGAAACAAGATCCCCCACAGGGACTTGCAGGGAAAGAGTTCAGTGGAAATATGAATAGTGACAGCTTTTTGGAACAGCATCAAAACTAACTGCACATTGCTCTCTCTCTACAAATCCCCCTTCAGAAGTGACAGCACCCATTCAGGAAAATGTGTTCCAGGGAATCAGGGGTAGTGGCAGATCTTCATCTTAGGTCCTGGTCCCTGGGATGGCTAAAATGTGTGGGGGTCACATGTGGAATCAGCCTTGAGGGAGAGTGTGAGAAACTTAGGGACAGGCTGCACGTCCATAGGTTGTACAGTATAGGAGCACAAGCCCATGGAGTGTTTTCATACACAGTTGTTTTAATTAGAAATGGCAAGATGCACAAACACAGAAGTGAGTATCATCAAGGAAGGCTTGTATTTTGACACAGAACTTTATGTAGACAAAGCTAGTTTCACATTCCTGAGTATCCTAATGATGACCTTGAACCCCCTACCTCTACTCTCCGAGAGCCCCAGAGCTGGGACTGCAGGCTTGAACAACCTTACCTGGTATATCCTGTACTACGGATGGGACTACCCCGTGCTCTGTGTATGCTAGGCAAGCACTCATCAACCAGGGAGCCTTGCCCCATTCCGAGAAGTTTCTACACTTGCAGGCAACTGCACATATCTTCCTTCGCTGCACTCAACTGGTGTAAAGGAAGCCCTTACAATGGTCAGGAGACAGTAAACAAAGGCAAAACACAAGCAAGAGCTTTACTACGGTGTCCATGAGAAGTAAGAAGGGGAGACAGGGAAATCAGGCCAAGATTGGGCATGTTGAATAACCACCGGGCTGGCCCTCATTGTTGCCTGGCTCTGGGTGATTGTTGGTCCTGTGCATGAGTTCGACAAGGAATGTGGAACACAGAGGCCTTGTATTGGTTCCCATGAGAGGCAGATTTGAGCTGGTAAAGTGCTTTCTCCCCTGTACCTGTGTCAAAAAGTCAGGCAAGGTTTGTAACCCCAGCACAGGGGAGGTAGAGGCAGGAAGATGTGTGGAGCTAGCTGGCCATCAGTGTCCATAATGAGAGAGCTCCAGACTCAGCAACAGACCCTGTCTCAAAAAGCTAAGGCGAAGAAATGATTGAGGAAGACACGCTTGGGGGCAACCTTTGGCCTACACACACACACACACACACACACACACACACACACACACACACACACACACACACACACACGTAGAAATGTCAAGTCCTTTACTTTCTATGAATTGGCAATTTCTAGGATTTGGAAGTCTGTCCAGGGTCAGCAGTATCCTAGACATCAAAACATCCAAATTTAAAACAATTAAAAGACGTGCTCTGTGATGGACTTGGGGCTTGGTGGTTGAGGCCTTTAATCCCAGCTTCTGGCCAGGCAGAGGCAGAAGGACCCCAGGTGAGTTCAAAGCTAGCCCTTACCTTAAAGTTATTTTTTTAAAGGGTTCGGAATGGATCTCTGTGGTAGACAAGTCGTCTAGCATACACAGAAGCCTGACTTCAATCCCCACTATTGGAACACAGAACACATGCTGAATAGAGTCCCACTGGCCACACCCTGCCACATGGAAGTCAGTGGGTTCAGATGACCCCTCTTAAGTCAAAAGAATTCCATAGGCTAATCGACACACCAGCAAATGGAAAATCATGGCAAGGACCTAGGCCCAAAGGGAAGCCAACACTCCGATAAAGCAGAAACCGGAAATGCTACCAGTGAGCATCCGACTGTGTGCATGGGACCTCAGGGCCACACCAAGGCACTCAAACATCAGAGAGCTGAATCTCCAGGCTTGGATTATGAGTCGATGCCAAGACCCAAGATACCTGGCAAAGGTTGCCATTTCCCCCATGTCTCTCTGGGTTCATCCCACAGATCAAAACTGCGAGCTGATTTGTAACTGAGACCCACAGGGGAGAGGGGTGGGGCGGGATGGGGGTAGGGTGAAGGGGGACATTAAGTGGGAGAGGCACTCTTTTTTTCTGCTTGTGCCAAAACCAAATTCCAAGGACTTGGGTGGCCTCAGAGCCTCAGAGATTGTTCAGGAAATGAAGTGGTTGGTATAGAAATGTGTGTGTGTGTCTGTCTGTGTGTGTGTGTGTGTGTGTGTGTGCATGTGTGTCTGTGTGTGTATATGTGTGAAGATGAGGAAAAGATAAGCCATTTTATCTGACCTACTTACCATCACCCCTAACCTACGTAAACAGAGAGTTGTACCAACCTACCTCCCCCCCAGTGACCCCTCTGAACAGTGGGCTTCAGCATTTCTCTTCAAAGGGTCCGAGAGAGAGGAGATCATATTCTGTGTGGTGCTGGGACACTCATAAGACATGGTCTCTGTGTCAGCCAGAACCAGATCTTAAACACTTACCTAGAGACAGACATCCATCTGGTTGTCTTGTCTGACTGACATCTGGGATGGTCAGGAGCCTGGCGATGGCTCCCCTGGGCCACGGTGGCCTTATTTAATGTCCACAGGAATGTCTCGGCTGGGAGGGCCTGGCATCTGCCTGCTCACTCCATATGCTAGCCAGACTTGTCTGCCAGACTGCTTTGGGGAGCCAGGAGTGTCCCTGGAGAGAGTCCCTGAGCACAATTCAAGGCGGCATTTGTTGCTGTTGGCCACGAGGGTCCCTTTATGTGCCTGGATTTTGCTGGAAAAGGCTCAGGGCCAGCTCATATACTGCCAGCACTACTCAGCAAAGGAGATGCCCCATCATTCTAAGCCACGCTGGCCTTCTGCTGCCTGAGTAAATGGCACCTGTCTGCTTTCTTGGACCTTGCCTCCTCTCTCTCTAGATCATTCAGAACCTACCCCTTGATTATCAGAACTCTTCCTCCATGTGCTCCTAATCTGCCACTTACTCTAAAAAGGCATGTAGTCCCTAACCTGCTATCGGCTCCCTAAACAAGTACCTGGTAGCCCTGCCCCAGTCCTCCTTGAGGGTACACCCACGGCCACATGGAGGCCTCCCGGTAGGTCTGTCTCCCAGTTTCTACCACCTCCCAATATGCTCTGTTGGGCACACACAGTCTTCAACATGTGGGCCCTGAGGGCGTTCCAGATCCAGCTACAGTATTTGCTTTGACTCCTCCCAGTCACCCAGTAACGTATCACTCCATTCCTAAAGACAGTCTCCCCTCTCAACTGTAAACCCTCTTCCCAAACACTCCCCACATGTCCCTTTGCATAGGGTGAGTGTCTGGGCCGGGCATGAACCACCTCCCAGGTCCCTGAATGAAGTGGAAAATGCCAAGCACAGGTCCCCACACTCTGATTCCGCCCATCCCACTTGCAGCTATGAGAGTGGACAGTGCTTAAACCCACCCCCTACCCTGCGATCGCCCCTACCCAACTTTGGTGGTCAGTGTCATGTCTCTGAAACTATTTCCAGCTCTCTGGCACCATCTACTGGAAATCTGGGGTCATGGCAGAGCTGAAAGGGCCTCTTCTCAGGAAAGCACCCCTTGGGTTATAGTTGCCAACCCATAGTTTCTGTTTGCATTTAAATGATCCAGAGTCTAGTGGGAAGGATTCATGATGAGAAACTAGCCCATCAATCCTGGCCATGTGCCCTAATCCACATCTCCCACCCTAAACCCCAATTTCTCCAGTTTGCTAATGGAGGTAATGTTCTGGATGCTGAGCGTCCCAAAGATGAGGAGGTATAATGTTTTTATTGAACCATCAGTTATACTTTTATTACATCATGTTTGATATATGGTTTTCACAGTATCAGCAAGACCTCAGAGTTCATTTTTCCGTTCTTAACTGTGTGTGCATCATACTACACCCCACCTGTGTGTGTGTGTGTGTGTGTGTATGTATGTGTCTGTCTATACATCTGTGTGTGTTGTATGTGTCTAAGTGTCATGTATATGTATGTGTATGTGTGTCCATCTGTCTGTGTATGTTTGTGTGTGTAACTGTGTGTCTGTCTGTCTGTGTGTATGTATGTGTGTGTGTCTGTCTGTCTGTGTGTTGTATGTGTCTAAGTGTCATGTATATGTATGTGTATGTGTGTCCATCTGTCTGTGTATGTTTGTGTGTGTAACTGTGTGTCTGTCTGTCTGTGTGTATGTATGTGTGTGTGTCTGTCTGTCTGTGTGTATGTATGTGTGTGTATCTGTCTCTCTCTGTGTATATGTATCTGTCTGCCTGTCTGTCTATCTGTCTGCCTCCCTCTCCCTCTCTCTCTCTCTCTCTCTCTCTCTCTCTCTCTCTCTCTCTCTCTCTCTCTCTGTGTGTGTGTGTGTGTGTGTGTGTGTGACAACATGGCACAGGACAACTATGGAGGTCAGTTCTCTCCTACCCTCAACCATCTGGGTCCTGAGGATTAACCCCAGGTTATCAGCTTGCATATGGAGGTAAGAGGACAGCCTCGGGTGTTGGTCTTCACCTTCTGCCTTGTTTGAGGTTGGGTCTCTTGCTTTTCCCTGTAGCATGCTCCAGCCGAGCTGCCCTCAGACTTTCTGAAGTTTCTCTTGTCTCTGTGTCCACCTCCCATCTTACCCAGGGATCACTGGGACTGTAGACAGCCCTGCTGTGGCATTTCAACGGGAGCTCTGACACCTAAGTGTGGACCCTCCCCCTCACACAGCAGGCGCTTTACCTTCTGAGCCATCTTCCCAGCCCGCACAGAGGACTTTCTTCCTATCCATCTTACAACTCTAATCTAGAACCATAGAGAAGTTACACAACATCTCAGCGGATTCTAAACTGACCTTCCCCATCCCACACTTGCTTGGAGGACAGAAAGAAAGACCCATCTGGACAGTACTCACTCCAGCTGGACACCGGAGTGTGAATAACCTTGAGGGCATAAGATTCCAGAAAGAACCTTTGCTGGACGAATGGACGTTTGTTCTCAAGCAACATAAGCATCCCTTTTCCAGTTAGCCTCCCCGCCAGGAAGTTGAGAACAGCCAGCTGCTGCCTGTGGCTTCTCAGCCGACAGATACCCCTTATTTCTGGAGCACCTAGCTTAGTTTCTACATCCATGAGCCATCCACTAAGATGATCAAGATACAGTTATTATATAGCAAAAGAATGAAAGTCACACTGGGTCCAGAGATGCTGTATCCTGCTTCTCCTGTTACCTGCCTCTGATTGAGCATCTGATTTCTCTAACCGTGCCTTGGTCCACATGTGGAGGTAGCCACCGAACCTATGTGTTTGCACTTGCTCTGTCCCACCACTAGTTATTCATGGAAATATAAAAACTGAACATTAAACCAAAGCTCAAGGGTAGGAACCAACACCACACACACACACACACACACACACACACACACACACACACACACAACATAACTCATTTTCTTTCTTAACCTTCATTACGAAGGATGAATGCACAACAAAAGTGTGGTCTGAGGAGCAAGAGGAAGATAATGATGGTGCTAGCATGGTCCCTAATTAGCTCCTTCCTGTGGTGATGCATTATGATGGAAATCTCTCTCACACTCACGCTGACTGGAACTACTGCTGGAGCCCACAGCCAGAATTAATAACATAAGACACTAGGCTCGTGTACTCTGCCTGATCCTTAAAGAAAACAATGTAACAACCAACCTTACTTGCTATGAATCCCCCCTTTTAAGCAACTTGTCCAATTTAAGCTAATTCATAGCTATAATCTTAAATCATGTGCTCTTTATGCCCCTGACCCAGAATAATGCATTTGTGTTTGCATGTGTGTTGTGGTAATACTTTTCTGGAGACAGCAAATAGTCTGCAAGGAATGTTATTTTGAATGAATAATCACCATAAATGTTGGACATAATATATGGATGTTGTTTGATAAAAAATGATGTTTGTACTATTATTTATTGTTTGGGTCAATTAAGGTCAGTTGGAGCCAGTGACTTAATCCCTCGTAAAAACTCTAAGATTTCTGTAAGTATTCTTTGTTCCTTCCCCATGGGATGCTTCCTGTGATGTTCAAGTAAGAGAGAGAGAGCAAATCCTTAGTTAGATATAAAGAGAGAGATTGTTGGATTCCCAAGACAGCATTCAGGAAGGCATAGAGTCAGACTCATACAGCAGATGGATGGACAAAGACCACGGAAGGTACAGGAGCTGGAAGTAGGGAATTCAAGTCCAAGCTCACTCTTAGTCAACTGCCACCAAGGAGAATGCTTCTGTTTCCTCCTAACTGCAACACCCATGCATTGTTGGCCACTCTGGGTTTATTATTAATCCGTAAGATGCCTTCATACACACCACATTTTAATACCCCATGTGAAAGATCTCTAATGTCTTAAATCTATGCACTTTCCCATTACTATGGAAGTAAGAGGACAGCCACATAGTAGCCATGACCATCTAAAACTCCAGCTCCTATAATCCTGCACCCTCTTCTAGTTTCTGGGGGCTCCTACACGTATGGGGTGTGTGTAAGCTCACACAGGCATACATATATACACAGAGAAGATAGTAAAATGTTCAAGTGAGTTCTAGAACCACTAAGCCGGCACAGCGGGTAAAGAGGCTTGCTGCCAAGCTGATGTCCTGATCTCGGTCCCTGGAGGTTGCACAATGGGAGGGAAGAACCGAGTCCCACGGGTCCTCTGAGATCCACTTGTATGGCATGGTATGTGCCCCTCGAATAAGTAAGTCATGTAATAAAAACAAATAATGACTGAAAGTTTTCAATGAGACAGTGATACTAATACTGTAGAACGAAGTGGACAAGAAGTTAGAGAAGAGTTAGCTGAGGAAAGCCACATGGGGGCAGCTATGTTTGGCAGAGAGTCCCTTAATGTTTCAACATCCTTTAAGCTACAAATAGGTTGTGTGGCACTGTGGCAGAAGTGAAAACAAAGGGGCCCTTTCCTGTGCCCGTCCACAACCTCAAAGGGCCCACATCATTAATATTATTATTTTCTTTATGGTGTTGACTTTTCTAGAGGACTATGGGAGGGGAGAACATTCTAGAAGGGATATCCAGTCCGTCATGATTTATAAGGGAAAATGGCCATTTTATTTCATCAGTATGCCAACACCTCATAAATGTTCACAAGCATGTCTAAGCTGCAGTGTGGAATCCACCTTGGGACAGTCAACTCCACACTTTCTTTGAGCTAGTACGAATAAACTCATATTCACAGAAATATAGTGTGTCGTAAATGCGTTCAAATTCAGAAAATGATGTATTCTTCTGGGACCATACAGGCCTAATGTGACTAATGTAGCCACTTGGGAAGGCAGTGCCATCTGTCATTTTGGGACAATAAACCACGAGGTCTTAGGTTCTGTGCAAAGCAGGGTGCCCAGTGGGAGTGGACAGCCATCACCAGCTCATGCATGTCTATCCTTTTGACATTAACCCAGTCATCTGCATAGCTCACACTCCACAACCATGCAGTTGAGTTATTATTAAACTGCTTGATCAACAATTCATGTCATGACCTTTGAAGTTCTTTGCTTGTCTTGTGTTGGGCTACATCCATGACTGTTCTCAGCCTTGTATTGGACATGCCTATAGTCTGGCTCTTTCTCCGCAAGTTAAGGGCTTGTAGTCACAGACATTCAACAAAATCCAGGTTAATCTGAAATGCAAACAATCCAGGAGAGCCAATTCAGTAATCCTGGGGACACTCAGGAATCCAAACACAGCTCATCACTGACACTATGCCATTGCCCACCATGTAAACCTGCCAAACCAGCCAGGCTGCCTCCTAGAGGGGTAGTCTATGGTTCTTCCTTAGTTGTTGAAGGCGAATAAAGAGGGCCTGGATTTCTCCTGCAAAATCCACAGCCTTGGGGCCATGCTGGTTCCCAAGGCAAGGTCAGGAGGACACCGAGTCATGCCTTTTCCAGTATTCCTAGACCTGTTCCTTTGAGACCAGCTCATGCCTACAATTTACACACTAGGTTTTCCTATCAGTCATTCTGAGTTAAAAAAAAACAAAACAAAACAAAACAAAACAAAAACAAAAACACAAAATAAATGAAAGAAACAGAAGCTACAGAGGGATTGAAGATCCTCTTTGTGAAGTGAAGGTTTGCCTTATTTAAGGACATAGAGAATCAGAGTATGACAGCACGTGACAGGAATCCAAGACCTTGGGTGGTAGAGGAAGAAGGACCAGGGAAAGCCTCAGCTACAGAGTGAGGGGCAGCCTGAGCTACCCTAGAGGGTAAGATCAAGATCAACCTAGTCAACATAAGATACTCAAAACAAACAAACAAAACACTGTTTCTTCTCCTTTTGAAAAGAATATACAAAAGACTCCCACTTCTTGGAAATATTTTGAATTGTTTTTAACTGTATGTATGAGTGTGCATATGTATTTAATAATATGTGTGAGTATATGTGGGTAGGTTCATATGAGTGCAGGTGTTTGTCAAGGCCAGAGGCATCAGATCCCCTAGAGCTACAGTTGTGGCAGCTGTGAGCCACCCCACACAGGTGGGACCTGAACTCCTGATGCTCCGTGAAACAGCAATGCCCTGAGCATCTCCCCAGCCTCTCCCATGCATCCAGCGGACATACACAGAAGCACTCAGACACCAGGAAAATATATAACAGCGAACTACAAAGGGTTTTTGCTATGTGCACACACATATATCTTTCCCCTAGGGAAATGGGTTCAGAGACAAATAACATAATAAATTAGTAGAGCACAGATTTCATTAGATGGAAAATGTAGGTGCTGGTTCCAGAACAATCATTCTTTCCTTTCGCTCTATAATAAATAGACCTTATGTTCTATTTCTCCAAACCATCTGTTAATGTATTGCGTTCTTCCAGGCCTGGTTAAAAGCTCAAAATTCTAAACGAGTGGGACAGGCACGCTGTCCTTCCCTGGCAGCAGCTGAGACTCTGGAGCCAGGGTGGCTATTTAAGATGCCGGCCCTGGCTGCTGCGGCACCTGTGCCAGCCAGAAGCTGTGTGACCTTCATGTGACGAGGCTTTGCATCTGCGAGGCGAGTTTCACTTTAGTGCCCACCTCATAAGCCTACCATGAAGACTGCTGACTTATTAGAGGTTAAGCACTGGGAAGACTTACTATGTTGTAGAAATTTTTAATCCCAATCCAGGGTTTCTACACCACCTTTGAGGAAGACATATACAAACTTTATATTTACGATAAGTCTTAATCATTGCTAGAACTGAGCAGATAGTTACCCTCTATGTTATTAAAATCTATTTCCTAGCAATAACCCCAAATTATTACTATGTTTTACCTGGGCTGCTCTTCAATTGGCCAGCCCTTATGACCATGCTTTCTCGACTCACCTAACCCATGACACGTTCCTCCTCCAGTACCTTCTTCTTCCTCTCCCCCTCCCTTCCTGGTTCTCCTCCAACCTCCAAGCCTGGAAACCCTAAACCCCACCTATATTTCTTCTACCCAGCATCTTTCTTCACCAATCAAAAATAACTTGGAGGCAACGTCACATAACATCATTTGGTTCTACTTGCAGACCTTCTCAACTTTGGGGCAACTAAATCTTGAGAAACCAATATTATTAGCATTAAAATATAAGCAACATCAGGTTAACCCACTACAGATATCAAGTATTTTTATTTTTGCTTGTTTATTGATTTTTTTCATTTTGAAGATACTGCTATTTAATGACCAGGCCGAATTTGAAATCACCATATAGCCCAGGTTGATTCTGAATTCAGTCTCCTGCTCTGGTCTCCTGAGCACTACAATTATAGGTGTGCACCACCATGTCTAGCTATCAAGTGTTTTTAAACAAGCAACATAAAGGGATAAACAGGGGTATAGGCAAGAACAGGCACATAGCGAAGTAATCCTATTTATGGGAAAAGATGTGTTGTAGATGCTCATAGAGTTGGATGGCCCCAATCAGGAGGTGGGAAAAACTTGTCAAAACTAAAATGGCAAGAACCTTTTTGACGTAAGACAGTGACGGCCCTCCTCCCCATGGTCAGCACAGCTCCTTTGTGATCAGTATGGCTAAGCCAACTGCTACATCAGAAAGGAGCTGTATGGATTTTCCCCTGGAGACAACAGCCAAGTTTCCATGAGAGTCCAGAAGGTGGCCTGTTCAACAGATGAAGAGGAAGGGGTTGAGAACGTCTCAGAGGTTAAGAGCGTTTGCTGCTCTTTGGTTTGTAGTGCCCAAACCAGGAAGCTCACAACTATCAATAGCTCCAGTTCCAGAGCATCTGACTCCCTCTCTGGCCTCCACAGTCACTTGTACTCATGTTCACACACACACACACACACACACACACACACACACACACACACACACACACGGAGAAAGAGAAAGGTAGAGGGGAAGAAGGCACAGCTGCTAGTGAACCTGACATTATTGGTGATCTCTAAGGAGCTATCTACACAGGCCCTGCCTGAAAGGAAACTAAGTCTGATAGGTATAGAAGAGTAGGACCAGAAACACTCCCTCCTTCACGTCATGCTTCTGCCTATGTGGAAGAAGTTTGGGGAACTCCCAACAAAGCCAAGAGTGTCACCCCTGAAGTTCCTACCACAGCATCAGACTCAATTCCTGCTCTCTTCCTGAAGAGCTGAATTTTAAACACAAGAGCTCTTGTAGACATCAGCTCCACTCTGCATCCTAGCCCTGCTCTGACTCGCTCACCTTCCACCTCCCCTACTTTGGTATCTTCTGTAAAAATCCCTGCATGAATTAGTTAATGTCCCAAGGAATGAATGAGATGAGGAAGGTGGGGGAGGGGATAAAGTGAGCAAATAACATCGGTGAAGCAAGACTGTCAACCATTGATTTCTGTCGTGTCCTTTCCAGGGTGAAATAGCTGATCCTCTCTCAGAAAGATGTGCTCGGGCGGATTACCACACTCATCTGCAATTCAGTAATTACTGTACCACAAGCTACGACATGCTGACTGTACCCAGGGAGCCTTTTGCCTTGGGTGTAACAGATTTACAAGATTCCCACACCCCAATAAATAAAAGGGTTGTTTTAGAGCCAGCTTTGTTCACAGAGTTCTCCAAACACATGTTCTCCATGAACTCCATCACCAAAGCCCTGGGGCTTCAGTTCTGTGTAACTATGGGTTAGTCCCCTCAACAGTTGTTTTCCTGAGCCCAAGAGCCATAGAAGAAGTAGCACTGGGCCACTTACTTCTGTCCTCTCCTGCCTGGATATTGAAGAGCAGCCCAAGAAAAGCACATATACATTCTGTCCCATTACAGTCTGTCACAAGAGGATGTTGGTGAACTATGATCTCTGGTCCTGTGAGTCCAGAAATGTGTTTTCCATGTGAAGCAGGTACTCTCAGCTTTATCTAGACCTGGGCAGAAGGATGTGTATTGGTCATCATACAAGTCAGGAGCTCTGAAACAGGAGCCAGAAATCTGTGTTTTGATTTTTTTAATGATCAGACATTTCTGGTACATGCCCCCAGTTTGACAGCCAGTAATCTTGTCTTGGGGTTGATGGCCAGCCCATTGTTCCCATCATGACTCCTCAGCTCTCATGCCATACAGAATGAAAACAGTCATAGAGGATATGTGAGGCCTGTCTCTCCTCCCTGCGGGGGCTGAGGGGTCCTGGTTGCATTAGGCTTCTGTCTTCACAACAAATCTTCCTCCTGGGTCACAGACATATGGAGACAGACAGATATAAGTGGGCTTTGGTTTGCCTCCATTCAGTGGCCAGAGCTGAGCATGCAGTTCAGCTGTAAGGGTGCCTGACCTCCACAGGCCCAGGTAGGGAAGAGAGTCATTCTGAAACTGGTAATATTGGAACTTGGAACACCCATCACCCTGCATAGTATATCTTCCCACAGCACATAAGAGGGGTTAGCTAACACAAACACCACATACAACTAAGGGAATTGAACAAGAGGTGTTTTATGAAGAGTCTTGATGTATCATGTTTATGTAGAAAACAACAGCACTACCCCCAAACTCTCCCATCAAGTACAGATAGACTCATGAGGTCATGGCTCTCAGCACAAGCCTGTTCCAGTTCTACTGGGATTGCCTCTAGGCTGCCTGAAACCAAGAGCCCCCGATGGACACAGACAGAAAGGTTGTCTATGAAAGAGATGGTGAACTAAACAAAAAGCCCCATAGAAACAGGAGCAAAGCCCAGAGGAGGAAGCATGCTCCTGCTGTCTGTTTTTCCAGGATCTCTGTGTCTGTCTCACGGATAGGACATAGGAAGGTCTCAGATGCAGGCCAAAGAGGGACAGAGAGTCAGACTGTTGGGTGTAAAAGGTTTATTAGAAGAGTTATTGGGGTTGGGGATTTAGCTCAATGGTACAGCGCTTGCCTAGCAAGTGCAAGGCCCTGGGTTCGGTCCCCAGCTCTGAATAAAAGAGTTATTAATAGTATGAACACACAGACAGACAGACACAGAGATAGACACAGAGACAGACAGACAGACAGCATGGTGAGGGCTGTGAAGAAAGGAATCAGGGCCCATGTAGTGGAAGGGATACTCTGGTCTTACAAATTTCTGACCACGAGTTTACTTCGCAGTGTAAGCCTGGATCCAGGATACTCAGGCAGGAGGCAGGGAAGGGGGTGGAGAGTCAGCTATGGGACCACTGCCTTTGATGTAAATTCATTTTCCCAAGTGAGACAGCCTGGTCCCTGAGAGTCTATTATCTAAAATTCACAGATAAGGTCTTAACAGGTTCTGAATCTGTGAGAGGGGAATGGGTGTGCAAATATCGTGGCCTGAACAGCAGCTAGATTCTAGAACTACATTCTTCTCCTTAGCTTCTACCCTCAGAAACCTAGTCCTCCCCTCCTTAGCACTGAAGACAGCGTTGTCAAACCTTAAGAGAGATAAAGAGCCCAAGCATTCTTATCACACCTGTCCCACCCACCAAACCCCACATCTACCTGACATGTGATTCCTTTTCCCATTGATATCCATAGATACCACTGCCTGAGTATACTCAGTGTACCAGACACTGACAGTAGTTTCACAAATGGCCTACCGTCTAAATATATCATCTACTGTTATCAACTCTATAGCAACACTGTGATGTGTATTACGCTGAGGAGAAAGCCCAGTCTGGATTAAGTTAGCACCTGCTCGAGACGCGAATGGTGACACAGTTGGAACCTGATGACTCCACAGGCAGAATGTACCACCCCCACTGACCTATCACACCTTCCTAATCATGCTTTGCACATTTACCCATCACACATTTACAGGGCCTGGAACAGGTTCCACATTTTCACAAGAATGAACAAAGCAGAGAGATATACCCTCTGGTTGTTGTATCTAACCCAGTGCCAGCATGTGGCAGTAAAAATGTTCCTGCTGTACTCAGGGCTCACAGAGGTGAAAGCTACTGTGCAGATGACTAAATGGAGAAAGCTCCAGAGAAGGGCATTGCTATCCTGAGGAGAGAGTTGGCAGGGAGTCGGGGTAGAGTACAAAAGAAATTTTAGTTTGCCTTTCTGACAGTTTGAAGATCAAATTCCCTGTAGAATGACACTAAGCACCTGAAATGAAATAGATCATCAGACAGACATGTTTGATAGATGGATGATTGATAGATTATTAGATGATAGATAGATAGATAGATAGATAGATAGATAGATAGATAGATAGATGAAGAAAAACATCAAATCAGGCACTCAAGACACACAGCAGACATTGACTGTAGAAGCCCCTTTGAGGTAGCCAGCTAGAGTTCCCAATAGAGAGTTCCAGGCACAGCCAAGTGTCCCCTAGGGTGAGGCTTTCTAATAAAAAGAACATGTGGCAACAGGTAGTGATGACATCATCAAATATGAAGCACACAATATGCAGCATAACCAACCAGGGAAGTTGAAGCCATCAGGTGGAGTTCCCAGCTGAGTGTTCTTTCCATGGTTGAGCATCCTAAGACTGAGTTTCCAGCTCCTCTCTCCTCTAAAGGCACTTTTCTACCAGGGAATACCCAACAGTGAGCTCTGTTGGAATGGTTCCCCTTCTAGCTGTTCTCAAGGATACTCCTGGGCTGTTTTTCTGTTCTTTTGAGGACCAGGTCTTCCTAGATATCAGATCTTGGAGGATACTTTGAGACAAGCATGCTTAAGTCTAAATGAACCCCCATTTCTACAGCCAGTCTCTCCATGGCATCAAACAGCATAGGACCATTCACTGGAATAGTGCATACTACAAAACAGGTTATATATGCTCCTTCTGGCTATTCCTAGATTCTTCCATGCCCATACCTTTGAGCAGTCCTTGGGCTTAAGCAAGCAAGGGCAGATGTGGGGACACTGGTATCATTTGAACTTTGCCTGGGGAGATAAACAAAAGTCCACTCATCCCAGATAGGTCACTAGGAGGAAATGATTCCGCCTGAGTATATTACTGAGTTTGACTGGAGTTAGTTATAGGATCATGGGTGAGGGGTTGGAGCATGGGCAGCTTATGGGCAGCTACACCACCAATGAAAAGTCTCAAGGAGGTGTGAAGCCCCTTCCCCTCCCAAGATGGGCCATTAATGGGGCAAGTCTTGTACATTCCTCCTGTGGCTAGTCACAGAAGCGGAGTTCAAAGAAGCATACCATGCCTAGAGAAGAGTATTCCAAAACAATTAATCAGGATTAACCTTCTCTCTTTCTCTCTCTCTCTCTCTCTCTCTCTCTCTCTCTCTCTCTCTGTCTCTGTCTGCATTTTTTTGCTTTTTTTATTGCGGTTTCTTTTCTCAAACTCCCACACTCATGCACACCTCTGTTCATTATCCTTTCATTCTCACATTCTTCATACATACCTCACACGTATCTCACACACACCACATGCACTCTCCTTTCACTCACATTTGGTCTCACATTTGCTTTCTCATTTACTCTCTCATTCAGTCTCTCATTCACTCTTCACATGTCCTCTTCACTCACTCTTCACATGCTCGTCTCATGCTCTCTCATTCACTCTCACATTTGTTCTCACATTCACTCTCATTTACTCTCTCATTCTCTCCAGCCTTTCTCTTGCCCCAGTCTTTTATTGATAATTCAAAAGCAGGTAGAAAAAAGGCATTATATAATCACTGCCAAATCAAATTCAAAAGAATAACCACATCCCACAAAGAACTAAGAATTACAATTGTTCCCCAGAGTTTCAAGCTTACCCTATTCCCAGACCTGTGGCCACAATAATAATAATTATAAACATCATTATTTAAACTTTAAGTTTTAACTTATTATATTTCAGAGCTCAGAGCTCCGAGGACAGTTACTTGCATTTTCCTGTGAAGCTCTAATGATAAATGGCATACGCAAAGCTGCCAGGCGGTGGCCAGAAAGAATCAAGTTAACCCTTAACTCAGTGGTTCTGCTAGCTTTCTGTTCCTTGCACAGAGTGACTCTCATAAGAGTCCCAGTATTTTGACTTAGTTTACTAGTATATAATTTTATATATTCTATATTTCCTTATCCAGAAACCACTCTCAAATGTTATATAAAACTTAATTCCTAACTTCAATAACTTTTTCCTTTCTTAGGGTCCCAATGTTGGCCCTAATTCATTTTCTAAAATTTCTTTAAAGTTTTCTTTGCAAGTCAAGCATTAATCTGGAACTACTATTGTGCAGTTATTACATTGTTTCCAAGATGAGAACACACAGCATGCATCTGGACCATTAGGGCTGTGCTGTGCTGTGCCCCTATGCCTCTAATTGTTTAAGAATCATAACATCAAGGAGCATCTAGTTTCACAAAATTCACCAGAGCAGAAGGAGAAAGAAGTAGGAAAGTCAGATATAATAGAATAATTATGCACACCAAGGCCAACTGAAAGGCAGTCATGCACAAATGAAATCTATACAGCCGTCGTCCACGGCTAAGGTTAGGAGAAATGGAAGCAACCAGTTTTTACCAAGAGCTGCTGCAGGCTACTGAGATGTCTCCATCCCAGCCTACTGCAGGAAGCCTCTTATTTCAGATGGCAGGTCCCCTGAAGGGATGTGTCTCCTGCTTCTCAGGGTCCCAGACGCCACCCTACTTTACAAGGAACTGCCTCAAGCTTCTTAGATGTCTCCATCCCGGCCTACTGCTGGCTGTCCCTGTCATCATATGTTGTCCCCAGCAATGGCTAAGTCAGCTTTGTTTCTAGATAGCATCTATGGTATATAAACCTTGCCTATCTGTGGCCACTGCCTGGATCATGCTCACTCCCCTGAGCTAGGGAGATGGATCAGCAAACCACTTGCTGAGTAAGTATGAGGACCTGAGTTTGCACTCCAGCACCTACATAAAAATTCAGGTGTGGCCATACATGCTTGTAACCCTGCTGCTCTATGAAACAGAGACAGGAGGATGGCTATGTCTAGCTGGTTCATAACCTACCTCCAAGCTAGCATCTGTAGTTCACTGAAAGATGTTGACTCAAGAAAATGGAGCAGAGAGTGCTAGAGCATAGTACTTGACACCATCCTCTGCCCTCTGCCCATGGGCACATATATTCCCCAACTAAAACAAATGAATCTCCCCCCTGTCATTTACCCTAAGGCTTTTCCACCTCTGAACTTCCTTATCTCCACAAAGGAACAGTGGCAGTAGCTACCTCGAAAAACATGACTAGTAAGTGAATTGTCACAGGACTTGCCTAAGAACGATACCTGGTGTGGAATTACCTCTTAAACAGTACTAACTCTGATGAGCCTTTGTTCTCACAACATGAACAATGAGTGTCTAATAGGTGAGCCAGCTGGATAGAGCATCTGCTGGATTCCCATGCTGACCTAGTTCCAGATCTTGACATTGACCATGAGCTCTGAGCCACAGAGGAAGCTAGAGGGTAACTGACTGAGGGATGTTACCTTGACCATGTCTAGCCAGACAGAGACAGAACACTCAGACAAGTTAGTTCCCCTCTAGAATGGGCAGACAATCAGTTCTGGCTGTGGAGCAGGCTCTTGGAGCTCATTCAACTGTGGAAAAATATTTAGATCCAATCTAAACCACTCCAGATGGTTGGCTCTTGCAGTAGATAAACAGGATAAGTGAACTTGGTGTAAATAAAGTTGTAATAAATAGTCTCTCGTCCTAATTTTTCAAAGCAAAATGTTCTGAGTCTAAGTTTCTTATGGGAAAGCCTTGTGGTTTCTGGAATTTTTTTGGTCAATAACTCACATGAACCCTCTCACATGCATGTGATACCACAATACCCCTTAGAGGATAGTATGACAAAGGGCTTCATCCACATACTGGACCACTGGAAACAGAGTCCCTGTGAATGCAGGAGACCGATCTGGAGAGTTGTGGAAATCTTATAGGAGCAGCGTGCTAATGTATCTCTCTCCTCAAAGCAGAAAAGAGATGATTTGTTCTGGAGCCATAGATAAATGACCATGGCCTGGGAATATGGACTCAGCTTTCCTCAAGTTTCATGTAACAGTTTTATTAAGTTTTTATAGAAACACAACAAAAGAAAATCATAAATCAAGACACTTTCAAATATATTGTCTTAAACATCAGGTAGGCAAGTCATAGAAAAGTAAGGGAGATTGCTGTTATGGGCCTCAGAGGCTATCTGGTGTGTCTTTTTGGATTGGCTGAAACTAGTCGTCTGCACATGTTCAGTGTTCTAACAGACACGAATGTTAGGTCAGACACAAAAGTACACAATGAATGGCTTTTTCATAGACTAAAACTATTCCAAAATAATTTGACTTTAGTCATTGGGTCTTGTAGAATTGATAACACATGTGTGGCTTTTTTCTTTTTTGGGGATCTTCAGCTCACAATAGTCACTATATATCCACTTTCTTCATATTCACAAACTATCTGGAGCCCTTATTTGGCACATCACACTCTCAGACACTTAGTTGCTCACAGGTTTATTGGTGATGCCCTCTTGTACTTGTTCTCTCGCCTTAACAGCTGCCAACACTGGTCTCTAGAGAAGCAGCAGAGAGACTTAATGTGGCAAACATGGGCCACTCCTGATCACCCCACTATTCTGCACAAACCATTGCAGTTGTTCTTATAACCTTCTAGACAAACTTAAAAGATATTTAGGTACTATGATAGTTTGCATGAGAAAGGTCCCCCATAGGTTTAGATATTTGAACACTTGGTTTCCATGTGGTGACACTATGTAGGGAGTTGGTACAGCATTACTAAAGGAAGTATGTCAGTGGGGAGGAGGCTTTAAGAGTTCATCACCTCACCCATCTCTGTTACGTGCTTGTGGTTGAACATAGAATCTCTTCAACTCCTACTCCTGTAGCCATATCTGCCACATGATGCCATGTCTCCTCATCATGATGGATTCTGATCCCTTTGGAACTGTGAGCCAAAATAAACTCTCTTTCTTAAGTCACTTTCGGTCATGATGCTTTGTCATAGCAACAGAAAAGTAATTAATATACGCATGTCTCCTCCACATCCTAAAGCAAGCATTTTAGGTTACGTGAAAAGTGAAAAGGAAACATACCGAATTTTCTATTAAAGGGATAAATAAGAAAAGAGCGATATATATATCTGGAAAAATGCCATGGGTAAAAATCCCTCTCAACTTAGCACTTTTCTAAAACAAAGTGTATATTCAAGGTTGGTCCCACTTATCAACACTACCTCTTTAAATCAGCTTGGAACAATGTGAGGCTGAGCTCTGACCACTCCCAGAGAGGCACAGGAGCTCTTTGTCTTTGGAGTAAAAGCCCTTCTGAACTATTGCTGGTTACATGCCTGCTTGACTTGGCATGGCCACACACCCTACCGCAGAAGGAAAACTTTCTGCTTTGTCTAACACTTTGGATTATGTGGTCATTTCCTTAGGAAACCCAGTTCTAACAAGTTGGGGCAGAATGGAATACAGTTTTCAAAAATCTCTACAGAGAGACAACCTCATAAACAAATAAGGTAACAGGCAAAGACAGAAACAAGAAAGGAATTGATAAAGTGACTTGTGGTTCTTAAGCAGATCAATGAGAGACGACATGGATCACCTACAACCATGAAAATGGGGTCATAAGATGTCCTGTAGCAAGAACAGCGCTGTGGACATTCAATAAACTCAACAGATTTGAGGTTTCAGAACACCATAAAATTAGATCCAAGGAAAAAGGAAGGAAGGAAGGAAGGAAGGAAGGAAGGAGGGGAGAAAGGAAGGAAAGATGGAAGGAGAGGGGGAGGGAGGAAAGGGGGAGGGAGGAAAGGAGGGAGGGAGGGAGGGAGAGGGGGAGAGAAAGAAGGAAAGTGAAGAAAAGAAAGGAAGGGGAAAGGGGGAGGGAAGGGGAGAGGTAAAAGAGATGGGAGTGCAGAGAGAGAGAGAGAGAGAGAGAGAGAGAGAGAGAGAGAAATGGAGGAGGGAGGAAAGACAGGAGAGGGAGCTGCCCAGTAAGTTCCTGAATGAGTCAGAACACCACCTGGTTCAGCCAGTCATTGAAGGAAGATGCTGTTTCTCTGCAATGCTGGCTCTACACTTCCTTCCCCTCTATCTTCCTGTCAAGGGTCAGTTTGATAAGTCAGGAGGGGAAAACCTGCTTATTCCAGCCCATCCTCTCTCTTCAAGGCAACGAGTTTTTCTTAGGGAGCCAACTGTTCTTGGTACCACCCTGGGACAGGGTCTTTCTTACATGGGGAGGGTAGGCCCACAGGCTCATGTGTCACAGGTTAGGGTTGGGGTGGCTATGACCACAGATGAACCTGCCCAATCCTGAGCCACCTGTGTAACTATTCTTTTTTTTTTTTTTTTTTTTTTTTCGGAGCTGGGGACCAAACCCAGGGCCTTGCGCTTCCTAGGCAAGCGCTCTACCACTGAGCCAAATCCCCAACCCCCTGTGTAACTATTCTTGCATGAATTCAGATATTCCTTTATTTTTTATTTTCCCCTCCCACCCCAAATTCAGATGTTCTTAAGAGACATCTGTGCCCTTCCCCATGGCTCTAAGATTATTGAAACAGTGGACCCTAAGGAGTTGAACCCCCTCCCCAAAGAAGAAAAAGTCTGAAGCCTGGTGTCATCCTGAGGAGGGAATTGTCTCCCAGAAAAATATCCTACACTGTTCTCACTTATTCTTCTTGGTTTGAGTTCTCAAATCATCCAGAAGCTAGGTGAGGAGGAGAGTTGAGCAGGTCCCTGGCCTTCTGGAAAGTTCTCATGCTTTGCTTTCCTTTGTAAAATAGCGGTAGACAGTGCTGAGGGATGGCTCAGTCTTTAAGAGCACTTGCTGTTCATCAGAGGACCAGAGTTCAGTCCCCAGCTCCCACACTGTACATCTCACAAAATCACCTTGAACTCCAGCTCCAGGAGATCCAGTAATTCCTGGTCCCTTCAGGTACACACTTGCGAGTGCATATATTATACACGTGCATCCTCACACATTGCCAAAAATAAAAATAAGATAAATTTTTTTAATGATTGTAGGGAGCTGCGACGTGCCGCACCTCAAAGATGGCGCTGGTTTCCGCCTTCCACCCTCCCAAGGGTGAACGCTCTTTGTAGTAAACAAGTCCTTATTTGGCTATGCCTGCCTGGCCTGCTAGCTTCCGCATAGTGACAGCCTATCTGCATGACCCACGTGGCTTGCTAGGATTGGCCAGCGCTAGCTATTTAAGTGTGGTGCGGGGGCTCCCTGGGGTCAGAAGATTGTATCAAGGTTCCTGAGTAAACTGCTTGAAGAAGATCTTCGCTGGTCGTGTCTTCCTTGCTGGTCGAGGTTGGGCGAGACAAATGATAGCAGAGGAGCTGGGGTGATTGGCTCAGTTGGTGAAGTGCTTCTCATGCAAGCAGGTAAAAACAACAACAACAACAACAAAAACAAACAGGTGTACAGACACAAGCCTGTAACTGCAGAGCTAGAGAGAGAAACTTGTAATCTCCAGGGTAAGAGACCATGTCAAAAAATAAAGAAGAAAATCATTGAGAAAACACCTGAGGTTGACCTCTGGCCTTCATGTGCTCTCACACACACACCTACACACACACACCCACACACACACACACACCACCTACAAAGGTTTTGTAACTACATCCATACAGTGAAGGCTCAGCCCAAGGTCCTCCCCACCCCCCCATAGCTGGCCCTGAAGCAAATGGCCCAGTTAAACAGGCCTCTCTCCCTCTAGTCACTAATGACATCGTGTCCATCCCCTCTTCCCTTCTGCTGCTAGGTGCCATCAGGACCTGGATACTCAGCTGTCATCACAGCACAGACAAAGCCACTGAAGTTATTTAGCCTCCTGTGGTGCTGGACATCCAGAGAGGTAGACTTATTTCCCTTAAAATTGTTTTCTGCTGAATCGAGTCCAGCTCCACGCTCTGGGTCGGAGAGCTGACCACCCAGCCAGTCTATCCCCTCTGTTTTCCACATGAGTTTCGTTCACAGTCAGTCTGCTGAAGGTCTGGGAAGAGAGAAAGAAGAAAATACTGGTTTTCAATTGAGAACAGACCGAATTATCAGGGGACTCCTTGGCCAACCTACTGCTCCTACAGGCTTCAGGCAACCAGCCTGGTGGATGTGTTCTATTTCAATTATCCCCAAGGAAACCTTCCTTCTCAGGTGACAGCAGTGATAACCACTTTCCCCTCAGATGCTGTCTACAGCCAAGGTCCAAAAGGAGCCAGGCAATTCTGCAGCAGGCTCTTCTCTGAAGAGCGTGAGACAGGCTGCTATATTCTGGTCCTGTGATCATTTACCTGAATAACTTCAAATCACAAATTAATTAGTTCCCAGGGCTGGGGAGATGGCTCAGTAAGTAAGAGCACTTGCTGTCCATGCATAAGGGCCTCAGTTTGAATTTCCTATACCCACATGAAAAGCCAGGCTTGGTCACGTGCGTGCCTGTGACTCCAACTTTGGGGATGGAGACAGGAGGATGGCTGGAGCTTGTTGGCTGTTTTAGTCACAGTTTTCTTGCTGTAGAGAGACACCAAAATGGAGGCAACTCTAATAAATGAAAATATTTAATTGGGTCTAGCGTACAGTTCCAGAGGGTCAGTTCACTCCCCTCATGACAGGAAGCATGGCAGCATCGGGGCAGACATGGCTATGGAGAAGGTTCTGAGAGCTCTCTACCTCTT
Source organism: Rattus rattus (assembly GCF_011064425.1). NCBI lineage: Eukaryota > Metazoa > Chordata > Mammalia > Rodentia > Muridae > Rattus > Rattus rattus. The sequence continues at coordinate 8,739,474 of NC_046163.1, read as the reverse complement.
GATCTGCTGGCAACAGAAGGGGACTGACCGTCTTCTGCAAGCAGCCAGGAGGAGGCTCTGATTTTACACTGGGAAGAGCTCGCCTAGGAAACCTCAAAGCCCACCCTCACAATGACACGCTTCCTCCCACAAGACCACACCTACTCCAACAAGACCATACTTCCTGGTCATGCCACTCCCTGTGGGCCAAGAATTCAAACGCAGGAGTCTATGGGGGCCAAACCTATTCAAACCACCACACTGGCTATCAGCCTATCCCAGATTCAATAAGGGACGTTGCCTCAAAGGAACAAGGTAGGGCATGATAAAACAGGACATGGATATACATACCTGCACATAAATGTACATATACGCAACTCACATACACGCAGAAATTATCTCTTCATTGTTTATGCTGTACATTCATTCAACAACACAATACTTTAGAGAATATCCATTCTCCGAACCCCAGATAACACTCCAGCACAGTGGCTCTCAACCTCCCTGATGCCATGATCCTTTAATGCAGTTTCTCGTGTTGTGGTGACCCCCAACCATAAAATTATTTTCATTGCTACTTCATACCTGTAATTTTGCTACTGTTATGAATCACAATGCAAATATGTGATATTTCTGATGGTCCTAGAAGACCCCTGTGAAAGGGTTGTTCAACTCCCAGGCTGAGAATCATTGCTCCCCAGTTTCTCCTTGTGTACTCTTCAATGCCTCCCTCACAGTACAGCTACCCCAAAGTCTTCCTTAAGTCTGCCCTTCTGTCATAGCATTCTGATCTGGTTTTGCTCTTTGCTCTCCACTCAGAATTAACTGCTTAATCCGACCCAGGCCTCCCAGTGATAATTCCCATGGTCCCACACATGCATATTAAACCGCAGTCAAGTTCAGTGATTACTGAACGGGAAAGGAGATTAGCAATAAATCAAAGTCTTAAGGAAACCATTTGTAGCTTATAAAAAGGATGCCCCGTATGCACCGTATTTCAAATGATATTTACATCTGCTCTTTAGTACAGGACATAAAGTGTAGCCGGATCAAATACCATTGATCTGGGAAAGACAATGAAATCATAGTGACTCTCAGTGGACATGTGTCTCTGTAGTGGAGTGTTCTAGTTTCACATCTGTCGCTATGATAAAATATCTTGGGGGAAAAAAAAACTAGTTTAATGGAAAACGGGCTTATTTTACTTCACAATTCCTGATTACAGCCCATCCCTTCGGGGACATCAAGGCAGCAGGACCTTGAAGCAGCCAGTTACATCACACTCCTAGTCAAGAGCAGAGAGCAGTAAATTAATGCATGCCTGGGCCTGTGCTCAGCTCGCACTCTCTAGTGCATACACACACACACACACACACACACACACACACACACACACACACACAGCGTTAAATACTAAAAAAAAATGCTACTCTCTGGCCCCAGTGGTCTTACCAACGCCACAGCCTGCCTCCAAGCACCCATGCTATCGCCTCAGGGCACCGGCGGGCCTGGCCTGTTCTCTCCGCAGACTCTTGACCAGGGAGCTCTGAAATCTCTCCGCCCGACTCCCTAAGTAAGTTTTCATGGCGGGTCGCTGCCACGCCAGCCCCATGCATCCAAATCCCCATGGCTGGCTGGGGTGCCCTGCCACTGTACCTTTCTCTGGAACTCAGGTTGCCATGTGAAGGAAAACGCCACACAAACTTAATTTAGAACCAACAGGTAACTCAATCGCTGGGTGCAGCAACTAGCATCCTAATTTGTAAGCCATTCTAAGTTAAATCCTCTGGTGGGGAATCCTGGCGGATCTGCCATCTAAACCGGGGGCCTATGTTTTGCTACATGTTGCTTCCCCCAGGCTCTCCCGGTCCCAAAGCTAGTCACCTTTTCCTGTCTCTTCTCTTTCTCCCTCTGACCCGGAAGTCCCGCCTACTTGCCCAGTGATTGATTGGTCCCCTGAAATCTTCATTCACTAGGTGAATATCCAAGAGAATTTGCATTACTGAATGTCAGATTCTGTGATACCTGTTTTGACCCTAGATGCTTACTAAATCCACACAGCATAGGAGATTTATAAAAATTCTCTACCCATTGCATTCGCTGGCAAGGACTGCTATAACAAAATGCCACAGACAAGCTAACTAAACAAGAGAAAACTATTTTCTCAATGTTTGGATGCTGGGAATCCTGGAGTTAAGTTTCTAGCAATTTCCACTCTGACTCTTCCTCCAGCCTGTAGATGGCAGTCTCCTCCCTGGAACCTGTGTTCTCACTCCTTACAAGGGTATCACTACTTGTTACTCTATCTGACAAAACCAGTTTAGGGCTGAAAGGTTTTATTTGGACTGGCAGTTTGAGGGCACAGTGCATCTTGGTGGAGAAGGCATGGTGGCAGGAATATGAGGCAACTGCTCACACTGTGTTTGCACTGGGAAGTAGAAGGCAGAGGGGAAAGCGACCAGGCTATAAAGACCCGAAGGCACATAGTCAGAGATCTGCTTCCCCCAGCAAAGCACTGCCTCCTGAAGAGTCTACCGCCCTCCCACCCAGTGCCTTCAGCTGGGAACAAGCATTTGAACATGGGAATCTATGGGGGGTGTTTCACATTCAAACCACAACATAGGCAAACCAAATGCATGAAATTAGAAGTTATAACAATGACTTGATTTGACTTTGTTATTACCTTGAAGGACTTCCGCTCCAAATGATCTCATTCTCAGGTACTTGGTGTTAGGATTTCAGGGCTGGGGAATGTGGCTTAGTTAGTAGAGTGCTTGCCTAACACATGAAAAGACCTGGGTTTTATCCTCAGCACTACATTAACCAGGCATGCTAGCATACATCTGTAACTATAGCACTGGCCAGGAGATAGGAGGTCAAGGTCATTGTAGTGACACAGAGAGTTCAAAGTTAGCCTGGGCTACTCGACCCTCACCCCACCACTGTGTGTGTGTGTGTGTGTGTGTGTGTGTGTGTGTGTGTGTGTGTGTGTGTGTGTATGTGTGTGTGTGTGTGTGTGTGAGAGAGAGAGAGAGAGAGAGAGAGAGAGAGAGAGGTTAATATGAACAGGAAGGATACAATTCATTGTTCAATGACCCCTTTTGTATAGGAGGCTACAAAAACTCAGTGTATCAGTACTACATTGTACGTTCCAGTCGGGACTTGAACACGGATCTCTATGACTCACAAGTTTCTGCATTCAACTACTATACAGTAGGCAAGAGCTAACCCCATTCTCTCTGTCCATTTCTCTTCTGTCACAAGATACCCCTAAAAGACCTGATTTCCTTGCATGCAACCTTGATAACTTCTACGTTCACCTTGTAATCAAGAGCTGTCTGTAGATCTGAATAAACCAGATTGATCACTGGAGGGTCGGATCTAAACTAGAACTCTTGGCATCAACTGGGAGTCTAACCTGAGTCAAACATGTGTAGCAGATACTGCCAGTTCCATGCCCTTCCTAGCGTGGCATTTCTGTTGCAAGGCATGCCTGGCAGGTCCTAATGTTAATACATGAGACTTCCCAACAATATACATTCTGTTAATTAACCCCAAAAGTTTACACAGGCCAGATCATCAACTTCTTGTCAACACTTGGCTCCAAAATCTAACCTAGGTCTAACAGGTGTTCTAACAAACCACGATACAATTCACACTGCGTGTTACAGCAGATTTAATTGCTCCAAACTCTGGGAGCACCCCAACCATTTTATCCTGAATGGCTGCCTTTCACTTCTTTGTCTCTTGATAAAAATCAATGCCACTGATGGAATTGAAGTGGAGTGGAGGGAGGGGGAGGTGGAAGCTATGACAATCAACTTTGACACAAGACTGCCTTCTTCTCCCAGAACCAACGGCATTCTGGGAATGATGGGAAATGTACCAGGGACAAATGAGAGATGGTTCAGTGGTTAGGTGCACACCATGTCTTTGCGGAGGACCCATGTCCCAAGCACCCTCATCAGGGGGCATACAAGTACCTGTAACTCCTGCTGCAGGACATTACTGATGCCATCTTCTGGATTCCATAGGCACCTAGGCTCATCTGTGCACATACCACACACACACACACACACACACACACACACACACACACACACACACACACACCACGGTTTTCAGAAATAAATCTTAAATAGAAAATAGAGCAGTGAAATTAATCCGCATGCATGGCTCTCTTACCCCCTTCTTTTTCTTTTTTGTCCAACCAATAATTTCAATTTAAAAAATGTCTCACGATGGGACAGGTTTTCACCCAAAATCTAGAGAGGTGGGTAATACATTCACTCCACAGCCATGCTTGAGAGAGCAACATCTGGGGCTTGGGACAAGTGGTAATGTCACTGAGTGACCTGGACCAGCAGGTCATTCTTCAGTGACAGGGTCCTGAGGAAGAAGGGATGCAGGAATCAGAGAAAAAGAAGATGGAGTAGGTGGCCTCCAGATGTCTTGAGCAAGCTATATTTATGTCAAGCAAGCCTATTAAGAAGTACAGCAGCAGGTATACTGTTTCCAGGGGATAAATGGGCAGTGTCAAAGGAACGCTCCATCATATAATGGGAATAAGTTGCCTAATCAACCAATGTTGCAAAGGGGAACACTGAATATCTCAAGGGTGTCAGAAACCAGTGGCCTTGGAACTGATCAACATAGCTTCTTAGGGTCGACTTGTCAGGATCTACAACTCCCCCGGAGCCCTGGCCCCAAGCCATAGCTGGCTCTGCCAAGTGTGTTCCTTCGTGTTCCTTCTATCAGGGTCTTGGAGAAAGCCTTGTATCAAGGTCATCCTTGCCCTCCACAACTGAGCACAGCCAATTCAAAGTTGCATGTGGCTCAGGTCAAATGGGTGCAAAAGGTCTTTGATATCCAATGGGAATTTTTCGTACGGTGCAGAGATTATCAGCCCACTGTTATAGGGAGTTCAAAACACCAATTCTTCTCTCCATAGACCCATACACACACAGAGAGACACATAGACACACACTCAGACACACACACACACACACACACACACAAACTTAAGCTTAAAATTGAAAACTTAAGTAGCATCCTTCCACCTCTCTATTAGCCATAGGCATTGGAGGAGGGAGAAATAAACAATGGAGATCTGTAGCTAACTCCAGAGCTCTCCCCGCAAATTACAGCAATGAGCTCACTTTCAGAGGCTCCGAGGCCAATTTTAATAAAATAAACAAAGAAAGGAATTATGTAAATAGAACTCACACACACAAAGAGACTGACTTGGGAGGTACCAATGGGAACTAACCCAGATGCTCATTCAGGCTTGACATGTCTCTGCCAAGCCCCTTAGACTGTGTGTTCATAAACTCAGCTGCTCACTCAAGACCTCTGGGCTTAATGCAAATTAATTAAAGTGCCATGCAGCTCATTTGACCATTATCGAGGTTTTAAAATAATTAAGTGTGAAGGCAACTGATTAAACCCTTTCTGAGCTGCCAAAGCTGTTTATGAATTATATAAGTTCCATATTAATGAGAGTCCTCCGTGACTGCAGATTAGCTGGGGGATATTCATTAAGAAGGAATGAAAGGTGACAGGAGCTGTGACATCCTTTTGTTTGCCACTCGCTGACAGCTTTCGGGGAGCTCCAAGTGAAGGCAGAAAAAGAATACACTTATAGCATTTTACAAATAGGATAATAATTTCATCCCGTCGGATCCTCCCACTAATCCTGTAAGAGTGGCAGGCTGCTGCTATTCTGCTAGTCTTTGTCTTACAACAAAGCAGGATGAAAGCATCAAGTGGTGCTGTGCCGCAAGTGAGGGAAGGAGTGACATCACATTCCCTGGCTGACTGACTCCTGGTTCAGGGTCTTTCCAGAATGACAGCTTTCTCTGCTACTTTTGCAAGAATTCCTTCGCTGGACAGATGTAAATAAGATTTATATCTCCTCCTAAGATTCCCAAGGGCAAAGTATAATCCCCCAAAGTGCACCAGGGCCACCAATGAGTTTCTCCAGGTGGCATCACCTGGCCCTTTCTTTATATTATTATTACAAACCCTGATAGTTAGCTTTAAATGTCAACTCGCCACAACCCGAGAAACAAGCGCCAGTTATAGACTTGTCTTGGGGGAAATTGGCCTGGGGAAATCTCTGAGGGTGATTGTCATGGCTGTTAATATAAGAAGCACCTAGCCCACCGTCCCTAGGCTGAGGGCTCAAAGCTAGAGGACAGGCAAACGCTGTGTGAAATCTCTGGGGCAGAGGGCAGGCAGCACGGGTGTGTTCCGTTCGCTCTGCTCATGTGTGGCTTTGACGTAGCCAGAGGCTGAGTTCCCACCTTGACTTCCTCTCTACGGTAGACGGTAGCCTGGATGTAAGCTGAGAAACCCCTTCTTCCCTGTGGTATCTTCTTATCAGCAGTGACGGAAATGAAAGGCATCTGATTTTTGCTACAGATCTATTCAGACATTCCACTTCTTCTAGGGTCCTCGTTGCTAGCTTTCTGCTTTCTATCAACTTTGGATTTTAGCGTAGTTTTCCGGCTTATGGGAAATTTTGGTTTGTAATTGTTTAGAGCCTCCTAAACACTGGCATAAACAAGGAGAAGGCTTCATTGGTTCACATTATGGGAATTCCATCTGTAGAGGGGCTCTGTGAAAGAATCAACAGCTATAATGTCATGAAGATTCAGGGTCCCTGTGTGTGACATTTGAGTTTCAGGCTATTTGCTCCCTCTCCCGTTAACTATAATCTCAGAAAACCCATGTGGTTACAATGATGTCCCCAAAACAATGAGCTTACGTGTGCACATATGTATGTGAAAGTATTCGCCTGTGTGTGCTCACGAATGCATGTTTGTTGAAAGAACCCCCCCTCCCCCGACACTCCACTGCCATGTCTAAGCCTTGAGCATTCCCTTCCCATAGTCTCTGGGTAGGTGGGAATTTCCTGATAGCCACAGGTGGATTAGGACCCAGAGAGGAGGGTGTGACCTGAAATAAGTCATTACAAAAATTCAGAGCCGGTATACAAAGTCTCAAGTCAGGGCAGGTAGCTACACACACGAGCTGGTTATACTTCTTTACAGATCTTATAATCTTCTTTACAAGTCTTAGAAGGCTTTTTAAAACTCCACAGAGTGCTGGAAGAAACATTTAGCTAACAGCGATTATATGAGAGTCTTTTCTATTAGTCATATCAATATCATTTCTTTTGACAGTGATCGAGCAAATAATTCCAAGATTATTTTAGAAAATCCTGATTACTGGTAGCAATTGAACACAAAGTGCAGGAAGAACAATTGTATTTCAGAAACACTTATTGCCTTGATTTCTTATTTCTACCCCCAGCATACCAAAGACATACCTTGACATATGGTCTCACTCTAGTACATAAGAATCCTCCTGCCTCAACTGCCTATGTGCTGCAGTTACAAGCAAGCACCACCACTTCTGGAAATGATACTTTGACCCTGAGTTAGCCAACTGGTCTACCAGCAAGCAGGAAAAGCACAGAATTCAAGCATTCTGAGAACAGAATGGGGTGCCCCAGCCAGGGAGGGAGACAGACGGGTATGAGCTGCTCAGAGAGCCAGGCAGCACCGGGGTGTCAACTGGGCGCCAGGTAGATCATTTCCTCAGCCAAGCCCTTCTAAATGCAGGAAGGTCTTCAGTGAGACACTTGAGGTCTGAACCTGAGTGTCTATTTAATATCGACATTATGGCCCCGAGCCACAGGTTGAAGATAACAGAAATGAATATGACCAGGTTCCTGCCCTTTGGTGCTCATGGTCTAATGGGAAAGACAACTCATAAAAAATCAATTTTGAGTGGAACAACAGAGGTGACATGGTACACGCTGCAGACGGTTCCCAGAGGGAGCTGGTGATTAATTCAGTTTGGAAAATCAGAGACGACTCTATAAAGGAAAAAAAAAGGTGAAAATCAAGGGTATGTTGGAGTTAATCAAGTAGGCAGCAAAGGAAAAGATTTTTCCAGAAATGGAGAGGTTTAACACAGTATGGCCTCCATGGGGAGCCACAGGACAGCCAATATGGACTCACCTGGCCCTGAAGGGAGAAGGCTGGGAGAAAGGAAGACAGAATCCAGACCTTAATAAGCTCCCCAATCTTACTAGGGGCTTGTCATGTGAGGCCCCCGTGTCTGGGACTTTCAGAAGCCTGTCTCACCTCTAATGGCCCTCCTCTCCCACTGACCAGTTATAGAACAGAGGTGCTTTCCCAAATGCTCTATGGAGACATTCTAGTCTCCTGTGGAAGATTCTCAGCATTGAGGATTATTCACCTACTCAGCATCTGCCTCATACAGTGTACACACACACACACACACACACACACACACACACACGTGCGCGCGCGCGCGCACACACACACACACGCACTCATGCACACGCTGTAACAGAGAACTTGGGGCCTTGCAAAAGGCAACATGAAGAGAAGTTCAAGCATCTATAGGCGCTGGCCTCACTCTATCTTAGAGACCAGATCTCTGCAGCTCTGAGCCTCTCTCTGAAGCCTGGAGCTACACAAGGCCATTTCCAGACCCATTCCCGGTATTCATGGTGAGTACTGGCCAGGGTCAAGCCTTCAGAAAAGAAGGAATTCAATCTTCACTGGGGCCCAATTCAGTTCAGGTGCTGGGTACCCAGAACCCTGTGAGGGTCACATTTCCAAGTCTACCCCAAAACTAGACTTGTGCTCTTCCTGAGACTACTAGTTTCTGAGTAAACACAAAAGGCATGTTTCTATAGCACTTAGGTGTGTACATTCCCAAGTGTATACAAAGAAAGTCCATTTCTGTCATTTTTAGTGGCTCACTTTCCATTTCCAATATGCAACTGCCCTGTAGAAAAAAAAAAGATGTGTGTACCAAAAACCTGGTATACACACTGAGCCTTGGTAGTCAGGATCGTGTTCAAATGCCTTAAATGTCATGAGAAATACCTTTTCTTCATCTCTTGCCCTTTCACAGTGGCAAAAGCCAACCCCCAATGTGTAGTTTCACTTCTCAAGCTCCTTAAGGTAGAATGTTTTACTTCTATGAAAGATATACCAAAAAGAGACACCAACTCCAAGGTCCATTTTGTTTGCAAAGAAGAATCAAGAGCAGAGCTGTGAACCAACAGTGAGAGAGACAGTGTTTCTCTCTCAGCGTCCACGTGTCCTGTCTGAGCACTTACCCTCTCTCTGCTGAGAGGAGCCAGAAGGACTGGTCTCTCCCTTCAGAAGCCGGCTGTGCCTGAGTGTCTTGTGAACTGTTCCTGAGGAGACGAATGCATACCTATGCACCATGGGTAGGGCAGACATGGGAAAGCAAAGAAAGGATTCCACCCAAGCCCAGTTTGGTGAACCCGTCTATTTAATTGGGTTTATTTACAGGAGAATGGACAGCTTAGGAGTGGCCACACCACAGAACATAATGTCTCTGTTCCAGCATCTATTGTGTGCCTAGATCTACACACACACACACACACACACAGGAAAAGAAAAAGAAAAATTACAGGCGCAGTTCCCAGCCTCAAGGATGTCCTTGTTTGAAAAGCAAGTCTTAAATGATTCAGCTGCCTCTTAGTCTAAGCCATAGCAACCGCCATAAACACACTATAATTAACATCTCATGCCAAGCAAGGGGAACACAGAAAATATTTCGTTTAAGGTCTTGGAGGAGTCCTAGGTGTTCTTCCCTTAGAATGAGGACACTGTCAAATTATTTATGTAGAAGCAGCTGTGAATTCCACCAGGTTTGTAAATGTCTACAAATCTGCTTCCAGCAGAAACATCAACTGTGTCCCTGGGCTGCAGACCCAGTTACAGGCCAGGATGTGGTACCCTGAGAAACAGGTACTCAACATCGAACCCGTGGAGTGCTGGCCCTCTGGAAAGCTCTCACTCCTCAGGCTCTCACTCCTCAGGGAGCCAAGAAGTGACTGAATATAAAAACTTTTCACAGCCATTTTACATCACCACAGGATGAGAGGCTGTGGCCAGTGTGACCAGGCAGGCCCCTCTGGGAAGGAGGATGTTACTGGACAGGTCTGCAAGATGGCTTACCAGGTGAAGATGCTTATTGCAAAGCTCAATTTGATCCCAGAATCCTTGTAAAGATAGGAGGAGAGAATAGACTCCACAAAATTTGTGTACCCACCTTCTGATTCTGTCTCTCTTTCTCTTTTCAAACACGCACACACACACACACACACACACACACACACACACACATACAGAGAGAGAGAGAGAGAGAGGAGGAGAGAAGGAGAAGGGAGGGAGAGGGAGAGAGGAGAGTTTTCTTTTTTAAGAAGGAAACATTACTGGAGTTAGGGCCTGGATCTGGCCCTGGCAGCCCTAATAAACAAGATCTGCCAATTAAAGACACAAATATTAGTGAAAAGCAGGAAAGATGCCATGTATTTAATATGGCCACGTTGAGAAGAGGGGCAGAGAGGTCTAGAGACCTTCCCCACCCAAGTTGTACTTCAGATTTAAACAGAGGGCAAGAAGCATAGAACTACACAGTCAAGGTATGGTCCTGTTCACCATTAACCCATCCCAGTCTCAGCTCCAGGCTTTGCCAGAAAGTAGGCCACGGTTGTCACAAAGGTCTGAACTGTCTTTTCGAGGGAGGCAAGTCCCTCCTTGGACTAGCTCAGGGTTTGCCCTCTCCCTTTTCCAGCGTGAAATTCCTGGGGAAATGTCCATTTCTTGGGGGTTTTCTGTTTCCGTAGTCTGAAAGCCAACGGGAGGGAGGCAGGTTACTGCAGGCTGCTCCATCCGGTTTCCCAACTTTAATTAGGAAAGAACAGGCAGTAGTTGAGGGTGTGTGTGAGACACACACACACACACACACACACACACACACACAGAGAGAGAGAGAGAGATCCTATCTCATCTGTTCTTTTTCAGCAGTACAGCCCTAGGCATGTTGCCTGACCTTATCTCAGGTCTGAAACATGCCTCCTGCTGAAATGTTCTATGGGATGAAGACCAATATGAAAGAGAGCAGGCACGCAGACGCTGGGTATTCAACCTTTTCAACCTCTCTGGCTCCTCCTCTCTACCAAGGGTACCCTCTTACTTCTTTGTATTTTATTTTTCATAAAACCCACTTCGTTTCCATGAAAACAAGTGTATTGGGCATTGTGGTGGTTCCTCTTCCTTGTCAAGTTTACCGAACTTAGACTAACCAGGGTAACCACCTCTCGGGGTACCTATAGGAGGGATCCCAGAGAAGCTTACCAGAGGATGGAGATCTATCCTGACTGAAGGGGTAGCACTATCCCCATGGGCTGGGCCCCTCCCTGGGCGTATGCTTCATGGAACTAAAAATTGTGATGCAATTCAACCTTGCAGCCTACAGTGTGTGCTTTTGTGTGGTTGGTGAACCAAGAGGCCAGGTGCAGCAGACACACAGTCTGTGTGCACCCACCCACTCCCCATACACATGCCCCAAACCCACAGAATCCACTGTCTATGCTGAAGCAAGATATAGATCCTGGGAATGCTAACATTTAGGGGATTCTGTGAGCCAAGGAAATCCTTCCTCCCTCAAATTGCTTCTGTCTCAGCGCTAAAGAAATGTCACTGATATAAAAGGTAAGAATGCAGCTCAGGGGTCCAGCATCTCAGGCTTCCTTATGACTCTGGGATCTGGGTTTTGTCTGTTATCAAGTTCGCTTATGAAGGGAGGAGAAGATTCCTGGTTCATGGGTAGAAGACAGAAGAAAAAAAAAAAAAGACTGGGAGTGGGATGAGGACTGGCATGGAGAAGAAGATTGCTTTTGGTCAAAAGTACAGGAGGAAGTGCTGAGACATGACTGGGTGCCAGGGAAGGATGAGGCATGCTGACAGAAAGTTCCAGAAGCTGATTCCAGAAGGTTCTAGAAGCCAGTGCCCTCGGAACCTGAAGAGCAGGAAAAAAGCATCAGGTACACAGATCCCGAGAGCTTTTGAATTGGGTGATAAGGATCCATTTCCCCTTGGGTAATGTGCTGGTCTCTCAATAAATTCTTACTCAGTAACTGCCACTGAAAACCTTCTGTGCTGGACACTATTTTAATGGTCATGGGAGTCTCTGTGTTTACCCCAAGTTGTCATTCCAAAGGGAAAAGGGAAGAAAGGGCCAGATGAATGAGTAGCCTCTACACGTTGGCATTCTCAGGGTATATATCTTGCTTCAACATAGACAGGGGATTCTGTGCTTTTGGGGGCAGGTATGTACACACGTGTGTGTGTGTGTGTGTGTGTGTGTGTGTGTGTATTTGTGTGTGTCTGTTCTGAGTATGTATACACAAATGTAGAGATCAGACATCAACCTCAGCTGTCATTTTGGGGGTGTCATTCACCTTGGTTTTTGAGACAGGATTCCTCACTGCCTAGAGGTTCACCAAGTGGCTAAGCCGGCTGGCCATTGAGTTGAAGAGATATATCTGTGTTACATCCTCAGCAAGGTATCACAGGTATCTACCACCATGCTCTGGGTTTTTCCTGAGTTCTGAGTTCAAACTCAGGCCCCTATGTTTGTACAGCAAGCACTTTACGGGCTGAGCCATCTCTTCAACCCCCAGTTGTTATGTGTGTTTATGTGTGTATGTGTCTCGGTGTCTCAGTTTTATACTCTGGAGCAGGGCTCCTCAGGCTGAGGCAAACAGAAAATATAGGAAAATTCATGAATTTGGATCAGGAAAATTTACAGCCCAATTTTCGCTACCCTCCAAGTAAAATGAAGAGTTTCTTCCAATGAACACAGACAGAGAACTCTCTGCAATTTTGTGACTAATAGAAATTATAGGTATTTTCATTCCTACTGCAGTGGTTGCAACTATTTTTAAATATTTATGTTTGTCTGAGTTCCAAATGTATGGCAGTCTGAAGCCAGCATTAATATTCAATGCATTGGTAAAAAAGCAGTACATTAACTATGATTACATATGACATCATTGTGTGTTTGTTTTTCAAAATCTTAATAACTATATCTTGATGTAATTGCTTTTCTCCTCTATAATCTTACTAATGCATGGACCTTATTCAGACCATAGAAGAATCCCCAATGTTGGCATTCCCAAGGTATATATTGCTTTAACATAGACAGGGGATTCTGTAAGTTTTGAGCATACATGTATGTGTGTGTGTGTGTGTGTGTGTGTGTGTGTATTTATGTTTATGTGTGTGTATGTGTCTTGGTGCACACACACTATGTGTGTGCGTTTATGTGTGTGTGTGTCTTGGTGCACACACACTATGTGTGTGCGTTTATGTGTGTGTGTGTCTTGGTGCACACACACTGTGTGTGTGTGTGTGTTTATGTGTGTGTGTGTGTGTGTGTGTGTGTATGTGTGTGTGCGTGTGTGTGCACACACACTGTGTATGTGTGTGTTTATGTGTGTTTATGTGTGTTTATGTGTGTGTATGTGTCTCGGTGCACACAGACTATGTGTGTCTGGTGTATAAGCTGCACCTGACCTGTTATTCTACCAACCCCACACAGGAACACACTATGTGACTGCAAGGTTGAATTGCATCACAGACAATAAACTAGTCCCGTGGGCTGGCATGCATATAGCACTTACCACTTGCTATATTGTGATTTTTTTTTTAAGTTTTTGAGACAAGATCTCACTACTTAGGTCACCGCTGATGTTGAAACTGTGATCTTCTTGCTTTTGCCTCCCAAACTCCCAAGATCTAGGATTACATACATGTGCGGTCATGTCAGGTGCATGGAACAAATTCTCAAAAGCCTTCCTTTAGATCTTTGAAGGAAGGGAGGAGAGTTTTCCTAGCTGAGAGCCAAAAGGAAAAAGAAGGTGAGAGATCATGTTGGACAGCCAACAGGAGCCAGACACTTACCTCACAGCACCTGACAGACAGGTTAGAGGATCACCAGGTCCAGTGAGGAAGCTGAAACCAAGCAGTACAACGACCTCACCTAAGGTGACAAAGCCAAGACGCAGAGTCTAGGCTGGGAACATCTGATAACAACCCCACCCCTCCACACCTCACTCCTGGCCATAGAGTGACTTTACCTGCTGAGTTTCATGGGACTGACATTATTGTATTTCTCTGCTGCTGTGATAGTAAACAATGTATTCTCAATATTAAATCCCAATTATATTTAAGAAATACCAAATCCTACTCTTGAAACCCTTATGACTCAAGTCAGGACTTCGAAGATGGCTAACTTTGTAAAGTATTTGCCCCAGACATGAGGACCCAACCAGATGGTACACAGTAGTAATCCCAGTGCTGGTGGGCAGAAGCGAGCACCTTCCTGGGGCTCACTGGCTAGCCTGGCTAACCTACTAGGCAAGTTCCAGTCCACTGACAGCCTCAGTCTCGAGACTAAACTAACAAAGCACAACGTAGACTGTGCCTAAGGAAGGCCATCTGTGCTTGTCTTCTGTCCTCTACACACACATGAACGCTCACTCACACAGGTATGTCCACCTGAACACATGTATACACATCTCTGTTCCTACAGATAATGAAGGTAGCTTTTGTTTTAAAATCTCATTTGGTTCAGATTACATTTGATTTAAAGGGAAGAACAAACTGAGGGATAGGTTGGTGTTCTATGTTGGTGTTCTGTGTACACAGATTTAGATTTTCTGGGGTTTGAGCTAGAACATGTGTCGTAACCAGGGTCCACATAGAATTTTAGACCTCTGGTGTTCTTTGAGAGCTCCTGAAGGCCTATGATTAAAGGAAGTGAGAACTTTGTAATAGAGGGAGAGATGAGATCTTTCCAGTACCCCATTGTTGTCAAAGGACAGTGTAGTTTAAAACCTATTGCCCTCTCTACTGGATACGGAAATGATTGCATCCCCTCTCACCAAAAAGATGTTCAGAGCTCATGCAGATGGGTGGAAAAGGGATTCATCACATGCACAGAGGGAAAGAAACGTGGAGGGAAACAGGAACAATATGGTAGGATTGTCACCAAGCCTATCACACTGTAGTAAGAGAGACAAGAACTGACCTTGAAACCAAGTGGTTCAGGGCCTGGACATGGAGGGCTGGAGAGATGGCTCAGTGGTTAAGAGTGCTTTACTTTGGATAGTGGCTTAGTCCCTGGAAGCTCTGGTTGGTTGGCATTGTTGTTCATATGGGGTCTCAAGCCCCTTCAAGCTCTTTCAGTCCTTTCTAAGATTCCTTCAATGGGGGTCCCGTTCTCAGTTCAGCGGTTTAATGATGGCATTCGCCTATGTATTTGCTGTATTCTGGCTGTATCTACATCCTGTTCCTGTAAGCCTGCACTTTTTTGCTTCATCCATCTTACTGACCTTGGGCTCCAACCTCTTAGGTAGCAATGAATAGCCTAGTAAGAGCACAAGTGGAAGGGGAAGCCCTTGGTCCTGCCAAGACTGAACCCCCCCCCCAGTGAACGTGATTGTTGGGGGGAAGGCAGTAATAGGGGGAGAATGGAGGGGGAAACACCCATAGAGAAGGGAAAGAGAAAGGGTTAGGGGGATTTTGGCTCAGAAACTGGGAAAGAGAATAACAATTGAAATGTAAATAAAAATACCCAAGTGAATAAAAGATGAAAAAAAAAAGAGAGAAACAATTCCACCCTTATAATAGCACTAAAATAGAGTCTGGAGTAAATTTGACCATGGAGATTTAGGATTTCTGTACTGAGAACACATGAGAATGCTAAAATTTTAAGAGAAGTCAAGTGGAATGTATGTGTTGTACTCATGGTTTGAGGATGTGTTGGTTATTTTTTCAATTGTCATGACCAAAATATCTGAGAGAATAAACAAAACGAAAAACAAAAAACAAAAAAAAGAAAGAAAGAAAGAAAGAGTGCTTTACTATGCAATCAGGAAGGCTCAGATCTCACTGTCTAGCTAATAAGTCTAGCATTCCGCCCACACGGGTAACTCCAGGTTTGAGGTAGGCAGAGGTCAAGAATCACTGGGGCTTGCTGCCTTCCAGTCTAGGCAAGAAAACATGGAGTCCAGATTCAGAGAGACCTGCCTCAAGCAAATAGTTGCAGAGTAAAAAAGAAGGACCCCTAATACTCTCTTACCTCTGTGTGCAGGCAGAGAGAAGGGGGTGTACACAGAGAGGGAGGGGGAGGAGGGGAGGGGAGGGGAGGGGGGGAGATAGAGAGGGAGGAGAGGGGAGGGGGAGGGGCTACTTAAAAACAGTTGGGAAAGAGTCTTCCATGAACTTGAGTTTTAGCCCAAGCTTCATCCCCTGTTTTCACAATGTTCTGTGCCTGCAATTCTTCCTTCTCACCCCAACTTATCCCCTTGACAGATGCCATTGAAGACCAAAATCCCACCATACACAATCATGTGCATCCTAAGGCTTGTGCATAAACAGCCATCCCAGGGGTTCACTGATGGACTATATCAAGTTCATGGCCACCAGCACAAGAACCAGGGCTTTGTTTTTTCTTCTCCTGGCTGAATCATACTTTCTATTTACCTCCCTATTGAACTTAGTGCTCCCCTCCCTTCCCCCACCGTGTGTGTGTATGAGTGTGAGTGTGTATGTGTAAGTGTGTGTGTGTGAGTGTTTGTGTGTGATTTATGTGTATGTGTGTGTGTATGTGTGAGTGTGTGTATGAGTGTGTGTGAATGTATGTGTGTGTGATTTGTGTGTGTGTGAGTGTGTGTATGAGTGTGTGTGAATGTGTGTGTGTGTGTGTGTGTGTGTGTGTGTGTGTGTTGCAACCTCAGGCACTGTTTTTAAGGATACCATCTACCCTTCCTTCCTTCCTTCCTTCCTTCCTTCCTTCCTTCCTTCCTTCCTTCCTTCCTTCCTTCTTTCCTTCCTTCCTTTTTTTTTTTAAAATAGTGTTTCTCACTACTTTGGCTAGGTTGCCTGGCCAGTGAGCCCCAGGGATCTTCCTGCCTCAGTTTCCCAGTGCCAGGACTGCAAGCCTCTGCCAACACCACGCCCAGCTTTTTTCCCATGAGGGTACATGTCAGTGCTCAAACTCAGGTCCTGACATTTTCAAAGCCAGGGCTTTATCTGCTGAGCCATGCTCCAAGCTCAAGCCCGTCCTCTTTTGCTAGAACACTGTTTATTTCCATTTCCAGATGCTGCCTCTTGCTGCTTAGTCTTCTACACGACTATGAAACTTCAGAGACCCTCCCAGGCCACCTCTCTCCTCCCCGGGCACTGTGTGACAGACTAGTATCTTTGTCTTATCATTCAGCACTGATCAATCTCTGAAACCATCTTCTTTCTCCCTTAGTTCGGGTGTTTCTTCCTGTACCTGCACTGTTGTAAGGGTCCCTTAAGGTTTGTGTGTGGGGAGTAGAGGAAGTTCCAAGTGAGCACATATTGTCGCTGTGGGCATAGCCATGGAATAGAGCCCAATACTGAGACCCGTGGGAATGGCAAAGACTTCTACCAAGAGAAACTAAGGAGAATGTTAAACTCCCTCTTGTCCACCTATGAGTGCTTACCAATGAGGGACTAGTGTGGACAAACACTGGCAACTGCAGCTTCCTCCTCCCAGATGGCTGCAACCGGAGGCTGCTTCCCTATAGAGACTTCCTAGCAAGACTAGCTATCCCCTTCTCTTTGTGCTGCATGTAATAGATGTTCTGAACTTCTGGGTCTCATAGGAGGTGCCCTCCACCAGAGGGATGGAGGGAGGGAGGAGAGAGAGAGAGAGAGAGAGAGAGAGAGAGAGAGAGAATGAATACAGCTCAGCTGATCCCAGTCTTTCTGCACGTGTGTACCCTGTGGTTTCTTCACAGTCTGTCATTTCTTCATTCCTATGCCACCCCAGGCCCAGTTTCCAGGACCAAGCTGTGCAGGATGTGGCACTAGTGGCCTTCATTTATTTGTTTGTGTATGGGGGATGACGCATGCGTGCCAGGAGCACAGGTCAAAGTCAGAGGAACAACTTTCAGGATCAGATATCGCTTTCCACCTTGTAAGTCCTAGGAATCAAACTCATGTCACCAAGCTTGGTGGCAAGCCCAATCCAAGCCACCATTCCACCATACCCCTAGGCCTTCCTTCAAAACATATACCAGATCTAGAAGACTCTAGTAATCGGTTTGTAGCATACTTTCTTACATGCACAAGGCATGATGGTACATGTCATCTCAATACTCTGGAGGTAAAGGTAGAAGGATCAGAAGTTTAAAATCATCCTCAGCTCTACATAGTGAGTTCAAGACCAACCTGAGCTACCTAAGACTATCTCAGAATCAAACCACGACAGCAAAACATGTTCTCCGAAATACAGTAAATGTCCACGAACGTTTCTAGAATGGTCGGTCAGGCTGGTTCACTCCTTTTGTACAATCCTCATTATGTACAAGGTAAGACACTCCAGATTTCACTCTCAGTTCTGCTCCCCTTTATAGATGATGTCATCTCTCTACCCTTCATGATCTGGACCACTACTCTACCTGTTAGTTTCCCCTAGATGGCGCTAGAAAGAAATGTTTTAGGTTTTCCATCTCCTTGGGATAGATATTGATAGATACTGTATTTGTATAGAATGGTGTGTACATGTGCATGTGCGTGTGTGTGTGTGTGTGTGTGCGTGCATGTCTGTGTGTGTGTGTGTGTGTGTGTGTGTGTGTGTGTGTGTGTGTGTGTGTGTGTGTGTGTGTGTGTGTGTGTGTGTTCAGATCCCCTGAAACCAGAGCTATAAATGATTGTGAACCACCATGTAGGTGCTGGGAGTTGAACCTACATGTTCTGTAAGAACAAATACTCTTAACCATACAGTCCTACCTTACTTATGAGATAAGATCTCTCACTGAACTTTGAGCTTATCCACTCAACAATCCACAGGGCTCCTCTTGTCTCTCGATACCTTCCTGATGCTGGGGTTTCAGGCATGCTACCACTACACGGGCTATGTTACAGAGATGCTGGAGGTTGAACTCAGGCCCTGATGTTTGCAGGACAGCAGGCACCTCACTGACTGAGCTGTAGGTCCTCTGTTGAGCTGAGCAATGCAACCTGGGAAGGGATCACTGAACACAGCCATCCTTCAACAGGGTTGCTATGATTGTTATACAAACCACTCCTCCCCATCAAAGAGGGTATTCTGGCCACTCATTCAGGAAGTGGGGTAACGGGGTGAAAAACATCCCAGCCCACCCCACTCCTGACTAGGTATGGGTGGTAATTGATGTGGTCAAAGGACAAAGGCCCTAGAGGGAACTCACTAAAGAGGAGAAAAATAAGATCATCCTTAGGCAAGCAAACAGAAAACCAAACAGCCTGGGACTGAGGCTGCAGGCTGGGGCAAGTCTCAGTTGGAAGAACCTTGCCTGTATCTCAAGGGAAAATCTCTCCTTACAAAAGGATGGCTTGGTCCTGGGGTGAGAGCAAATGTTTACTGAGCCCAAGCAGTTACCAAACACCTCACTAAGTTCATTCTGTACGCATAATCTTCCCGAGAGCTTGTTTCTTTCTGTGGTCTGGTCAGGGAAACTTCTTGTTCTCAGCCCTCTCTATCTTGTTTTGTTCAGACATCATGGTTCAAAGGTTGGCACAGGGTGGGGCTTGGGACAACCAAGAGTTCATTAGCTCCTCTACTTCTTGGGTTTCTTCCTTCCAGAAAATGCTCTCCCACCTCATTTTCTATACTTACAACTCCTTGCTCTCCTCCCCCATCCTCTCCCTTAGAGCCTTGTGCTCTGTGGTGAACATTTTGTTTATCTTTCTGTGGTGCTTATTACTTATTTTAAAACAAGATAGCCGTGTGTTCAGGCAAAGGGACCCTTGAGAGCTGTGTGTGTGTTTGTTTGTTTGTTTGCTTCGGACTCATGTATCATGAGGGCTCATGTACCCCAGGCAGACTTCGAGTTCACTATATAGCCAAGGATGACAATGAATTCCTGATCTCCTATCCCCACCCCACTCCCAGTGCTAGAATTGGAAGTGTGGGCCACCAGGCCTTGTGTATGTGGTACTGGGGATAGAGCCTGAGGTCTCACGTGTGCTAGGCAAGCCCTCTACCAACTGAGCTACCTCCTGCTGGAGACCCATGTTTGAATCCAGATGCTACGGGAAATACATAGGTGACAATGAGAAACTTGGCCTCTGTGTGTGTGTGTGTGTGTGTGTGTGTGTGTGTGTGTGTGTGTGTGTGTGTGTGTGTTTATATGTGTACTTGAATATGTGTGTATGTATATACATGTGTACATATGTATATTTATGTTTGCTATGTATGTTTGTTTGTATGTGTATATGTATACATATGTGTTTCTTAAAGATGAAATGGACCTTATCCTGGGACTGGCCAGTAGAACTCTGGTGCTAAAGTTCATACCACATACCATTCTGCCTCTGGGACCTCTATAGCTCCGAATGCATCCCTTCCTATACTGGTCTCGGTTCACTTAAAATGTTAAGCGAGCCAAGGGAGAAAATCTAGGCTGCGCTTGAATTGCCCACCAAGCCAATAAAAGACAGGAAGCCTGCAGGGCCTCCCATTGCTGCTTCAACAAGTTGCCACACGGTTTGAGGTTTAAAAGAACACAAGTGTTTTTCCCTCTCAACACAGCTCTGGAAACCAGAGGTGCTCAGTCAGGCTCAGTGGGCTACAGTTAATACTTGGGTAAGGCTGACATGCTGTTGACTACACCATGTATAACGTAGGGAATCACAGGTTAACTATTCAGTTTCCTCTGCTCTATAAAGGTCCCTGGCTGTGGACTTCCCATCATACACACGGTCCTAACTGTACTCAAATAGAAGGAGCTTAGACATATGAGCTTTGTGCCTTTTGGCAAGGTGAGAGCAGACAGGTAACAGACTGTCGTACAGCACAGGAGCAATCTGTGCTGGATCCTGTCTAGATCCAATAAGGCAGCGTCTTGGAGGTCCCATGGATCTGTGACTTGCTTCAACAGTGTTTGGACTGAACAGACTTGGGGACTCCCACTTTATTAGCTTCCAGCCATCTTGCAAGTCTCTCCAGTCGCAGGACCATCTCCTTGCTGCCTTCGACTCCTAGGACCAGCCAGCACCATCTTCGTGGTTAGCCCCATACTCCTGGATCAGCAATGACCTCCACATTTGTCAGAATTATTCCACCGAAGTGGAAGCTGCTGTGAACCGCCTGGTCAAGCTTCACCTGCGGGCCTCTTACACCTACCTCTCTCTGGGCTTCCTTTTTGTTCGGAATGATGTGGCTTTGGAGGGCGTAGGCCGCTTCTTCCACGAATTGGCGGAGCAGAAGTGCGAGGGCACTGAATGTCTCCTCAAGTTGCAGAATGATCGTGGAGGCAGTGCACTCATCCAAGATGTGCAGAAGCCATCTCAAAATGAATGAGGTAAAACACAGGAGGCCATGGAAGCTGCCTTGGCTGTGGAGAAGAACCTGAACCAGGCCCTCTTGGATTTGCATGCCCTGGGTTCGATCCGCACAAAACCTCACCTCTGTGACTTCTTGGAAAGCCACTTCCTGGATAAAGAAGTGAAGCCGATCAAGAAGATGGGCAAGCACTTGACCCATCTCCGTTGGCTGGCAGGACCACAACCAACGCAAACTGGCATGCCCCAGGTATCTCAAGCATGACTAGGAGGCCTCTACGCCTTCCAAGGGGCTCCCTCCTCTGCTTCTGCACCAGACGCCTCAGGACCTCCACCTGAATGAACCTCTAAAGCCACTAGGCAGCTTTGTAACCGCCCTGGAGCATCTTCCCAAGTCTTGGACCAGGTAAAAATAAAGCTTTTTTGAAACAGAAAAAAAAGACAAGTAAAAATAAAAGAAGGGAGAGAAAGGGGCACTGGAAATACAGCTCAATTGGTAACGAGTTTGTCTAGTGTATGAGAAATCCCAGATTCAACACCCAGCACCATATAAGCCAGCTAGTGGCCCATGCCTGTAATCCCAGCACTTGGGAGGGAGATGTAAGATTGACAGTTCAAAACCATCACTCAGATACAGTGAGTTCAAAGTCATCCTCGAATACACGAGATCTGTTTCAAAATAAAAACCAAGAAGAAAAAGTGGTGGTTGGGCAGAAAAGGGAAAGCATTCAGAAAGCAGGTGGGCTCAGCTGTGTTTTGAAGGGTAGAGATTTGCTCCTAACAGGTGCACTAGATGAAACTGAATTCAGGTCCCTAAATAAATGGATAACGCTTTAAGCTAGACCGCAGCCGAGTTCCAGAAAAGCAAGAAATTAAACCCAGGCAGGATCAATCATTTAATCAACCATTGAGAAACCTTGGTGTTTTCAGAGAGCATACACAAAGCCCTGGCCTGTGCCTAAAGCCAGCTGCCCCCTGAATTCTCAGAACCTGTTTGCTTAAAATCATAGCAGGAGGGGGCAAAAGTATATATGGAGGTTTCTGGGAGAAAGAAATATAATATTGTGGGAGATAGTATAGTAGCTGAATTCACCCATCAGCCAGTCGCCCAGGGCTCTCCTCCATAGTTGCTTTTTAATCTCACACTGTAATATAGAACTGCGGGCCGGTGTGAAACATGAAGAAGAAGAGGGAGGGGGCTGGGCGGTGATTGAAGAAGTGCAGAGTAGAGAGGGAGCAAGTGGGAAGTGGCCCGTGAGATTCCAGCTGGCTAGCCAAGATGGAGCACATATCCATTTGCAGTTAGAGTGGTGGAGTTGGTGGGTGGTGGCGGCAGTTGGGGTGGGGGCTGCCTCGCTCCTTCCCTCAACGTTCCTTTTTGTGGATTCTAGGGTGGGCTCGGCACCAGGGACTGAGCGATAAACCAGTCCTGGAAGCTCAGAATGTGCAAAGATTTTTATTTATATGTCTCATTTTTTTTCTCCAAATAGTAAATGCACAAATTTTGTAAAACAGGTTTTGGGGGTGCTTGTTGTGAACAACAGCACTTTTAGGGAGCTACCAATGATGTGTAGGTATTACTGTTTCTTTGGATACTAATCTGGGAGATCTCCTGGCTCCCATATTAGTACATTAATCTCTATTCCCAAGTTCATTAATATTTGTGTCCTTTATTGGAAAGAGGAAGGTCCAGGTATGGTATGCGTGTGGTGTACTGTGTTGTGTGTGTGTGTGTGTGTGTGTGTGTGTGTGTGTGTGTGTGTGTGTGTGTGGTATGCAGGTAGAGGTGAGGGAAGGACATTGAGTACCCTGCTCTATTGATCTCTGCCTTATTCCCTTGAAACAGAGTCTCTACCTGAACCTAAAGAGAAGACAGCATGCAGAAAGCCCCAATGATCCTCTCGCCCTAACAATGTTGAGGTTATTGGCCCACAGGCCATGCCCAACTTTTTACAAGGGTGCTGGGACTTAGATCCTCACGCTTGTGAAGCACATGCTCTTACCCGGTGAGCCATCTCCCCGTGGTCTCAAGTAGCCAAAATTAACCTTGAGCTTCTGATTCTCCTGCCTCTGTCTTGATAGTGCTGGGATTACAGGTGCGCACCACGACATCCAGTTTATGTGGTGCTAGGGATTAAAACCAGGCCCTCACATGCTAAGCGAGCACTTCACAAACTGAGCTCCATGCCCAGCCCCTACTTTTTAGTTCTTTCAAGTAATCTACCTCTTAGTACAATTTGAAGGAAACCACGGATGCGGTACCTACACAGGGCCTGACAGACAACCCCATGAGCTCAGTCTGAACTTTGAACCGGACTTTGCATGGTCACAGGCAGCACTGTTGCCAGTATTGCTTTCTTTGCCCTCTCAGTCTTCCCACAAATACAGCCTCATCACCTGGCTGAGTGGAGTGTCAGAACCTACTGTGCTCCTGCTGGAGAACCCTGTCATTTGGACATGACATTGTGTTGTCCTTTCAACTCTCAGCAGCCGTGACCTGCAAAAGACTGGGAGCCTTCATCTTCTGTCATGGAAGGGGTTGACAATGTTCCACCCTCCTCAGGGATTTATAGACTACTAACAGTTGCTGAGAAGGGAGCATTTTCCCCAGTGGTACAGCCACCCTAAAGTCTTCATTCATCACAGTTAACCCAGTGAGTTTTTTGGGCTTACCTATAGAGTGTGGGTGAAGGATTACTGGCAGGAGTGGGTGACCCAAAAGCACGGGAAAGCCTGCCCCAGCATGTGCAACAGTTTCTGATAGATATAGTGCCACCTTTCCCTAGTCTTTCCCAGCCTGTATGCTCTAGCATCTCTCAAGCCCCAGTGGCCATGCGCAAGAGCTGCAGAATTGCACACAAATGACTGAGAGGGGTGGCAGGATGCTCGGGTGAAGGTCTAGTGACCCTTCCTGCCTCCCTTTCCTGGGATGACATTTCAACAGTCCATAGTCCCAACACCATGCTTCTCTGCACTGATGAACTCTAGTAAGCAGACACAGCTGATCCCATAAAGTTGGTGGCTCAAAGGATGATGCCTTACAACCCCTCACCCATGCTTCCTTGAGTAATCCCTTACCTTTGCTCCTGGAGGTGACCAAACTAGGTAGGTACAATCATTTCTTTGGTGTGTGGTGTTGTTCTATATCTGAGGTGAGTAGATATTTGTTCGCATCACCTTAGAAAATGTATAAACAACATTCCAGGAGCTACTGGGTTCTAGATAGATATTTTGTTGGGTTTTGATTTGCAGAAATAAACTCAACTTAATAAAACTGGCCTAATAAATTTTGTCTCTGGACATACCCTACCCTTGTACTTCTTCCTCTATCCATAAACAGAGTCCACCTTCACCTTCTCTCCCTTAGATTGAAGGAATATTTTTAAACTGAGACATGGACCAGTAAAGATCATTTCACAGAATGTTAATATATAAGTTCTAAAAAGTATTTCCTATCCAAATAAATATATAACATCCTGTGTCAATCAAGTGGAACGGATTGCTCCATAATGGATGCCCTTATGTGCAGACACATGCTGGGAAGCTCCAAGGGGATATCTGGTGTGAGCGTTTCTCAGGCCTTTGATCACAGAAATGTGTTGAGTTGGGGCTTTTCCTGTGGAACATATATTCATATTTTAGGTAAGTGCTTATTTATAAAAAAGGAAGAGGATGGGATGGGGAGATGGTTCAGTCAGGAAAGTACTTCCCATACAGGCATGAAGACCTGAATTCAATGCCCAGAACTCATATCAAAAACAAACAAACAAAAAACAAACAAAAAACCCTCCAAAACAAACAAAAAACTAGGAATGGTGAAGTAAATTTATAATCTGGGTGGGTGAGATAGGCTTGCTGGTCTAGCCAACTCAGTGAGCTTCAGGTTCTACTGGGGACTCTTTCAACCAAAAATAACAACAACAGGTAACAGCTGAGGAATGATTGCAAAGGTTGACCTCTGGCCTACACACACACACACACACACACACACACACACACACACACACACACACACACACACACACACACACACATTTATACATCTACAAAAGAAAAAGAAGATGCAGGCTTCTGTTTGTAGTTCTGCTAGGACCAGCAAACTTCTTTTTTGACAAAGTCAATTTACCCTCTGAGCAGTAGAAACCTGCTGGGGTTTGTACATGAAGACCTTGTGAGGTCTGTTCAAAGAGTATCGTGAAGGTGTAAAAGACACGGAAGTAAAACACTGGTCATTCACGTCCCACAGCTTAATTAAGTAGAGTTGAGATTAAAATCACATCGCAGTTTTGAAACTATACTAAACACCTCTCCAGCTGACTGCCACCCACTATTAGTATTCTCAATAGCAGCATAAAGGGTGTGCTCTGTCTCTAAGCTTTCCCATGGGTGAGTCACCATAAACATAGACTTACTGGTTCTACTAGTCCTCTGTGCTGCTAGGAAAAGCCTGGAGTGATGGACACAACACAGGAACATTCAACCATTCTAAAAGTCATTCCATCATCTACATTAGCTGTCAGTCATTCTTATATAAAGCCCAATATGAAAAGCTATGTTCAATTTATCTCCCTCTAGAGAACTAGACAAGCTCAAGAGAGACTAGACAATAAAACCTACAAAGTTACAATTTTAAGAAGCTCGTAAGAAAGTTGAGGTTGTAAAGAAACTAAAGGACCATGTGATGGGTAGCTACCTCATTAACTTGAAACAACCTACAAGCTCTGGGAAAAAGAGACTCACTGATGTTTGTCTAGGTTGGGTTTGCCCATGGGCATGTCTGTAGGGGATTGTCTTTAAGTTAACTGATGTGGGAAGACCACGCCCAGTGTGGGCAGCACTATTCCCTAGGCAGGTGGTGCTAAATGTATAATGGCAGAGAAATCTAGCTGAGCACAAGCAAAGCAAGTGAAAATGTACACATTTATTTCTCTCTGTCCTTGACTGTGGATGTGAACTGACTAGCTGAAGTTCCTGTCTTCGCTTTACTTCAGTGATTGACTATGGCCTGAAGTTGTAAAACAAAATAAACCCCTTTCTTCTCTATGCTGCTTTTTTGGTCAGAATATTTTATTACAGCAACAAAATTGAAACTAGGACAACCAATGTTCCCAGGTGGCAATTAGCTCCTAGTAGTAGGAGAACCCTTTACCTGCTCGGTAGCACAGAGAAACTGGTAAGTATGATAAGTGGACCCAATTCTTTGTATAAGCAAGAAGGATGCAGAGTAGCCAAAACAATATTAAAAACGAAAGGCAAATTTAGAAGATGTATTCAACCTGATTTTACAGCTTTAATTAAGCTGGCTAACAGCAAGGAGTTCATAGAGGGTAGAGAAATAGATTAACAAAACAAAGAATCTAGAAAATGACCCTTAGCAGGACAGTAAAACACTTTTTATCAGAGACATCTAAGAAACTCAAAGGGAAAAGGAAATGTGATTTCGAATCTTCTAGGGCCAGGATTCTCAACCTGTAAGTTGTGATCCCTGTAGGGGGTTGAATGGCCGTTTCACAGGGGTCACCTAAGACCATCTGAAAACACCGATATTCACATTGCAATTTGTAACAGCAGCAAAATTATGGTTAGGAACCATAATTTTATGGTCGGGGGTCACCACAACATGAAGAATTATATTAAAGGGTTGAAGAATCAAGGAGGTGTCATTCAGACCACTTGCTACTCTTGGAAAGGATCTGAATTCAATTCCCAACACCCATGTCAGGTAGCTCAAAACCATTGGTAACTCTAACTCCACAGACAGTTAACATACATAGGAGCAGATACACCTAAATAAGAATAAAAATAAAATAAAAAATGAAATATAAATCTTTTAAAAAACTAAGTAAATATGGCAGGGAGCAGCAGAAGACACAAGGCTGACCCCTGACCTACATAAACACATATGGGCAGATTCGATCATGTACATGAACACCCACATAAGCACATACATATATCCAATGCCCCGCCACATACAAACAAATATATAAAACTGGAGCTGAAAAAGACAAATTACCCAAAGAAAAACCATGAGAAAGAAAGCTTCAACAATATTTCAAAGAGGGAAGATTTGTGAATGGCCCACAAACACAGCAAAAAAAAAAAAAAAAAAAAAAGCTCAGCATCATTAGCTATCAATGAAATAAAAATTAAAATAGTAGTTAGATATCACTATAAATGATCCAGAATGGGTAAAACTCAAATCATTAATACTACCAGATCCTGGCCTTGATGTAGAAGCAAGAGAAATACTCCCACATACCTGGTGGATATGGAAAATGTTCCTTTTAAAAACTAGGAGCATGTTTTAAAGTTAAATTCCTATTTTATATATAAATATGCAATGCACCTCCCCAGGCTCATTATTTTTGAACACTTGTCCCCAGGTGGTAGCATTGTTTCAGAAGGTTCTGGAACATCTAGTAGATGACTAAATGAAGTAAATCATTACAGGGCTGAGTCTTTGGGTTTTATAGCCTGGCTCTACTCTGCACTGTGGCCTCCTGATCCATCAAGATATGAGACATCTTAGTCATACACAGTTACTACTATGGATCCACCTGCCCCAGAGATCTGGCTTTAGCTGCCCTTAGAGATGAACTAATTCATAAAATCCGGTAGGCAAGTCTTCACTGAGACAGTGATTAACTGTATGCAAATGAAGAATTCAGAATACATGAATTGATCTTTGTGTTATCTGTAAGTTGTCAAAACAGCAGTATCCTTACAAAACCAAGTATTATGTCATAATTAGGAGACAATAGGCATTTTGTCAGAAACATAAGCTAGCATTCTCCTAGGTCATGAAAATACCAGTGTTGAGAATTCACATTTATTGAAATGCCAAATTAGTGAAAAGATATGACTCCAGTTCTGGTGACTTTCCCTCTCACATAACTTGGGAGGGAGCATGGCACTGTTTGATAACATTATCTTTAAAGAATCTGCCACTAGGTATCTGGCCAGAATGACTATGAATGCAGTAGACAGGGATATTCTACAGAAGATAATAAAAATATTATTGGAAACAACTTCCCATTTCTACCTAGGAGCAAAGGATGCTGTCATTTACAGAAATTATGTGCATGGTAATGGCTTCAACTTGTAACTATAAATGGGAGATAGCATCATTTTTAAGGAATCTTTTTATTCTACATGTATGTGCGTGCATAGTGTGCAGCTCTGGTATTCTCAGAGACCAGAAAAAGGTGTCAGAGTCCCTGGAATTGAAGTTATAGGTGACGGTGATCTGCCTTGTGGATTTTGGGAACCTAGTCCAGTTCCTCTACAAGAGCAGCAAGTGCCCCTTTAACTGTTAAGCGGTCTCCCCAGCCCCCATTTTTTTTTAAATGTATCGTTAAACAACATGTGGGACAGAAGCAGCATTCTCTATAAAACAGAGTTTAGGAATTGGGATGTACCTTACTCAGTGGAGTGCTTGCCGAGTACATACAAAGCCCTGGATTCTTTCTTAAGAACCATATAAGCCAGATGTCCTGCTATATGCCTGCAATCTCAGCACCCATGGCTGGAGGCAAGAAGATCATAAGTTCAAGACCATCCCCAGCTACACAGCAAATTTAGAAATTCATGTAGCCTGGGATATAAGAGACTGCCAGAAACACCGCCACCCTAAGCTCTCCCCTCCACAGTGGAATGCTTGTGATTTCACTGACACATCTGAATCCTCCACAGTTCACCTTCCATTCTTGGTGGCACACACGTTGTGTGTTAGAACACGGGTCTGAACACCCCTATTCACTGTTAAAGCATCTCACTAAGTGGGTTACTTCTCATGTTGTTGAGACAAAGGTCCGACTGAAGCTACTTAAGGGAGGATGGCTTTGCTTTGGCTCACAAGTTAATAGTACAGCCCATCACAGTGGGGAAGGTGCGATGGCAGGAGCCTAAGGAAGCTGGTGGCATGGCATCCACGGTCAAGGGGCAGAGAGAGATGAGTGCTCGTGCTTAGTTCACTTTCTCCTTTTTATTCAGGTCAAGGCCTCAGATCATGGAATGCTGGCACTCACAGATTTGATGGATCTTCCCTCCCCAGTTAACTCAACCTAGAAACTTCTCACAGAATACTCAGAGATTTGCCTTCTAGGTGACTCAGATGCCAACCACTTCTAATCACTACCTGTTCTCTACCTGTTCACCCCTCTGTGACCCCTGGAAATCACAGGCCACGGTTTTTACTGGTTTATGAGATGCTGTGCGCTATAGTTATCCAGTACATGGCCCTCGAGCCTGCTTCTTTCATGTGGCAATAGAAGGGTAAGCCCTCGCCTCTTTACAAGGCTCCACGGTGCATGTCTATAGAGTGCAGGCCAATAGTCTACTGTCTGAACATGTCAGAGTATCTTTATTCACGTACAAAAAATATTCTTATTGCTTCTAAGTTTGGAGGGTTATGAATCAAGGTGGAATACATATCTGCATGCAGGTCTTATGGGGCATGTTGTCAACTCCTTTGATCAAATGCCAAGGAGATAAATTACATGGTAAGAGTTTTGTAAGGGATATCTGAACCATCCTCCACAGTGGCTGCTCTATTATGTGCCACAGGCAATGAGCAAGAATTCCCTTTGGTCCAACCCCCAGCCAGGAGGATATGATGCTACTAGACATATACAGTGGTGTCTCATGTTTGTTCTGATTTACATTTCTCCAATGACTTATCACATGGATCTCTTGACATTCCCATTTGCCTGCTGGGTATGTCTTTGGATAAAGTGTCTGTTGGGATCTTGTACCTTCCTTCCTCTCTTTTTTTTTTCTTTCTTCCTTTCTGTCTGTCTGCCTTTCCTTCCTTATTTATCCATGAATTTATTTTTGTGACGCTGGGGCTCAAACCAGAGCTTCTCACTCATTAGACAAATGTTCTACCACTGAGCTGTATTCATTAAGAGTCTTCCTACCTCAGCTGTCCCCAGCCCCCAGGAGCTAGACTGGCTGTCACATGCGTGTTACCACATCTGGCTCTCTTTCACCTGTTTTGCATCAGATTGACTCTATTCTTCTTGCTGTGTTTTAGGAATTTTTATGGGTTTTAGAAAGTAGTTCTTTCAAATTCTCCACTATAAGGAGACTCCTGTCAGTGAGCTCATGCCAGCCAGTTTTTGTCCCATTTCAACAAACTTGAACACACTACACTATCCACATAACTGAGCTTTATCAGAGAGAACTTATCATCCTTTAAAAACAATTAGAATCTTTGAGAAACTCAGACAATGAAGTTTTATTGTTGTTATCTCCCACTCCCCTCCTCCAAGATCCAGTCCCACCCACCTACTCACCTCCTAAACTTTATGTCCTTTAAAAGCCCAATAAGTCTAATTCAGATGACAGCCAGTTCTAAAGATAAGATACAAACCTACATGTCAGCAGTATAGCAAGGCTTCTTCTTCTTCTTCTTCTTCTTCTTCTTCTTCTTCTTCTTCTTCTTCTTCTTCTTCTTCTTCCTTCCTCCTCCTCCTCCTCCCCTCCTCCTCCTCCTCCTCCTCCTCCTCCTCCTCCACCTCCTCCTTCTTCCTTCCTTCCTTCTTCTTCTTCCTCCTCCTCCTCTTCCTCCTTCTTCTTCTCCTCCTCCTCCTCCTCCTCCTCCTCCTCCTTCTTCCTCCTCCTCTTCTCTTCTTCTTCTCCTTTCTTCTCCTCCTTCTTCTTTCTTCTTCTTCCTCCACTTCTTCTCCTCCCCTCCTCCTCCTCCCTCCTCCTTCTCCTCCTCCTTCTTCTTCTTTCTTCTTCTTCCTCCACTTCTTCTCCTCCTCCTCCTCCTCCTCCTCCTCCTCCTCTTCCTCTTCCTCATCCTCCTCCTCCTCCTCCTCCTCCTCCTCCTCCTCCTCCTCCTCCTCCTCCTCCTCCTCCTCCTCCTCCTCCTTCTTCTTCTTCTTCAAGAAATCTATTTCTTGAGCTGGGAGAGGGCTCTACAGTTAAGAACACTTTGCTGCACTTGCAAAGGATACTATCAATTTGGTTCCCAGGACCCACATGGGCTAGTTCATAAACACCTGTAACTTCAGCCCAAGGGGAACAAAGCCTTCTTCTGGCATTCATATAAATCTGCACACATGTGTCATACACTCAACATGGACACACACACATGCACACACACACTCAAATAAATAATAAATAAATAAATAAATAAATAAATACAATTCTGAAAAATAGAATGCTATTTCTTTTTTAAAAAAAAAAACCTGTCTTAATCATTACCAATCCTATAAAGTTTGAGGCACAAAAATTTTAATATTATTCTGTCACCAAAGCCAAAGAATGATTTTTCCTTGAGCTGATGTAAATGCTAGTATTTGTCCTAAGTATTAATTTGGAAATGATGACAAATGACAGCAACGTTTCTTTCTGGACAGATGTGAATAAACGATTTCAGTCAATTCCTTTGTTACTTATTTGCAAACTTTCTCCTGTGCTTTCATTAAACAACTCCATTCCATCTGAATGATAACTGCTCTCACCAGCTCTATCCTCAGATCCCTCATGAACACGTGTTCTTCTGTGCAAGCCAACTCAACCACCTGGCACTGAATATTTAAAGTCAAGAGAATCCCTGGCATCTGGCAGTCATTCATTCTTTTTGCTCCACATCTGGCTTAGCTATGGTCTTTGAATATTTGGGTTTCATTCCTTATCTGACATTTCATAATAAGAAGGGGAGTGTGGGACAAACAAGGGAAAGAAAATGGGTGAAAGTAAAGCATGGTGGAGTGCGGTGCATCAGCACTTGCGTATTGCCTTAGGGTTCTCTATAAAACCAGAACCACTGTGGTGCTGTGTCCAGCGGAGTCCAGATTGGGGCAGGAGGAGGGGTCTTCTCCCTTCTCCCAGGATCTTGGTGTTTTAGCTCTTTTAAGGGAAGGGCTTCTCAGACGATTCAATGAAGCAGTTTTCTGAGACAATCTTAGCTCGTGTGTATTCCTTTATTCAGGGTGTCCTTGACTCATACACTTTATTCAGGGTGAATCAAGGGTTATGTGGTTTTGGGGAAGGGGGTGAGGCTATCCAGGGTGGGCAAAGGCCATTGGCTGAAGATTTAAGGTACTGAGATGCCTCATTAGCATGGGGAGGCATTCCAGGATTCTCAAGTGCAGGACTATGCGACATTCCTCAGGTGTGGGGTCTGGGATTCCCTAAAGAAGAGGAAGGCCTGCTGACAAAGGGAGTCCACCATTTTGCATGGGTCATCTAGTAATATCATACTTTGACCTGAGTAATCGGGTTTCCAGACAAACCATGGCATGCTTATATACTACAAAAGGGACAGGTAAGATTGGCTTAAGCAACGTAGGCTGAGGGTCTAACAGGATATCTGCATACTGGGGTGGATCAGAACTGCTAGCTTCCTCATCTGTGAGGCTGCATGCTGCAACAGTCTCAGTCTGGGGTTAAAAGTCTAATGAATTCTGGAAAAGTCCATGTGATAGCTGGGCTCTGACACCACTGAAGGAATGAGTGGTTGAGATGGCCTTGGACCCCTGAACCTCCTGCCTCTATTCCTCAAGTGTCTCAGTTACAGGTATACACCACCATGCTTCTTGTTAGCTCAGAAACTTGAGTCTTTTAAAAGGGAAACTTTAATTTACAGCATCTCAGAGACACATCCAACTGTAAGCATCACTGATCTTGGGCTCCAAAGCCACCATTCAGTAAAATCAAAGTTACTTGAAGACTTGATATAATAAAATTCAAACCAAGTCAGCCAGGATTAACTGGATTCTGAGTGACAAATAGGCGAGCAGCCTATACATCCTTGATACCATGAACCAAATAACTTATATTTCAGACAGGATGAAACAGGGTTGGGGGCCTGTCATAGCACTACAGAAGAAGGTATCCAGATCCAAACATGTAAGTTGTTTATTTCTGAATTGTGTATGTGTGCGTATGCCTGTATTCGTGTGTACATAGACGCATGTGCATGTAGGAAATGCAGGACACCCACTGGTGTCATTCCTCAAGAGCACCCACCATATTTTTCTTTTCAGTTTTACTTTTAATTATGGATATGAGTGTGCATGTATGTTGGGGATGGGGGTGCACATGACCGTCACTCCCAGTGGAGGCCACACGTGTGTCTGATCCTCCTAGAGCTGGAGTTACAGGTGGTTATGAGCTGTCTGATGTGGGTACTAGGAACTGAACTCCAATTGTCTGGACCAGCAGTAAGTGCTCTTGACCCCTGAGCCGTCATCCCTCACCCCTATCTACCTTGTTTTTAGAGACAGGTATGCTGGTTAATTTGTTGGCAATTTGACATAAGCTAGGGATAAGGGAACTACAATTGAGAAAATGCCTGAAAGGAAGTCTATGAGACTTTTTCTTTTTCTTTTTACATTTTTATTGGATTTTTTAAATTTACATTTCAAATATCCCCTTTCCGAGTTTCCCATCCATAAACTTCCTATTCTATCCCCTCCTTCTATGAGAGTCTTCCCCCACCCATCCACCCACTCCTCCATGCCCTGACCCTGGGGGGTCCAGTCTTGGCAGGTCCAGGAGCTTCTCCTCACATTGGTGCCCAACAAGGCCATCCTCTGCTACATATGCAGCTGGAGCCATGGGTCTGTCCATGTTTACTCTTTGGATGGTGGTTTAGTCCCTGGGAACTCTGGTTGGTTGATATTGTTGTTCTTATGGGGTTGCAAACCCCCTCAGCTCCGTCAATCCTTTCTCTAACTCCTCCAATGGGGACACCGTTCTCAGTTCAATAGTTGGCTGCCAGCATTTGCCTCTGTACTTGCCACGCTCAGGGAGAGCCTCTCAGGAGACAGCTATATCAGGCTCCTGTTGGCATGCACTTCTTGGCATCAGCAATATTGTCTAGGTGTGGTGTCTGTATGTATATGGGTTGTATCCCCAGGTGGGGCAGGCTCTGAATTGCCATTCCTTCAGGCTCTGCTCCAAACATTGTCTCCATATGTCCTCCTATAAATATATTTGCTCCCACTTCTAAGAAGGACTGAAGCAACCACACTTTAGTTGTCCTCCTTCTTGAACTTCATTTGGTGTGTGGATTGTATTCCGAGATTTTGGACTAATATCCATTTATTTCTGAGTGAATACCATGTGTGTTTTTTTGTGATTGGGTTACCTCATTCAGGATGTTATTTTCTAGTTCCATCCATTTGCCTATGAATTTCATGAAGTCATTGTTTTTAATAGCTGAGTAGTACTTCATTCTGTAAATGTACCACATTTTCTGTATCCATTCCTCTGTTGAAGAGCATCTGGATTCTTTCCAGCTTCTGGCTATTATAAATAAGGCTGCTATCAACATAGTGGAGCATGTGTCTTTGTTATATGTTGGAGCATCTTTTGGGTATATGCCCAGGAGTGGTCTAGCTGGGTCCGCAGATAGTACTATGTCCAAATTTCTGAGGAACCTCCAGACTGATTTCCAGAGTGGTTGTAGCAGCTTGCAATCCCACCAACAATGGAGGAGTGTTCCTCTTTCTTCACATCCTGGCCAGCATCTGTTGTCACCTGAGTTTTTTGATCTTAGCCATTCTGACTGGTGTGAGGTAGAATCTCAGGGTTGTTTGATTTGCATTTCCATGATAACTAAGGATGCTGAACATTTCTGTAGGTACTTCTCAGCCATTCGATATTCCTCACCTGAGAATTCTTTGTTTAGCTCTGTACCCGACTTTAATAGTTATTTGATTCTCTGGAATCTAACTTCTTGAGTACTTTGTATATATTTGATATTAGCTCTTTATCGGATGTGGGATTGATTAAGATCTTTTCCCAATCTGTTGGTTGCTGTTTTGTCCTAATGACAGTGTCCTTGGCCTTACAGAAGCTTTGCAATTTTATGAGGTCCCATTTGTTGATTCTTAATCTTAGAGCATAAGCCATTGGTGTTCTGTTCAGGAAATTTTCCCCAGTGCCCATGTACTTGAAGTTCTTCCCCTACTTTTTCTTCTATTAGTTTGAGTGTATCTGGTTTTATGTGGAGGTCCTTGATCCACTTGGATTTGAGCTTTGTACAGGGAAATAAGAATGGATCGATTTGCATTCTTCTACATGCTGACCTCCAGTTGAACCAGCACCATTTGTTGAAAATGCTGTCTTTTTTCCACTGGATGGTTTTGGCTCCTTTGTCAAAGATCAAGTGATCATTGGAATGTGGGTTCATTTCTGAGTCTTCAATTCTATTTCATTGATCTACCTGCCTGTCTCTATACCAATACTACAGTTTTTATCACGATTGCTCTGTAATACTGCTTGAGGTCAGGGATGGTAATTACCCCAGAAGTTCTTTTATTGTTGAGGATAGTTTTTGCTATCCTGGTTTTTTGTTATTCCAAATGAATTTGCAAATTGCTCTTTCTAACTCTATGAAGTGTTGGAATTTTGATAGGGATTGCATTGAATCTGTAGATTACTTTTGGCAAGATGGCCATTTTTATAATAATAATCCTGCCAATCCATGAGCATGGGAGATCTTTCCATCTTCTGAGATTTTCTTCAATTTCTTTTGTCAGAGGCTTGAAGTTCTTGTCATACAGATCTTTCACTTGTTTGGTTAGAGTCACACGGAGGTATTTTATGTTATTTGTGACTATTGTGAAGGGTGTCATTTCCCTCATTTCTTTCTTAGCCTGTTTATCCTTTCAGTAGGGAAAGGCTACTGATTTGTTTGAGTTAATTGTATATCCAGCCCCTTTGCTGAAGTTGTTCATCATGTTTAAGAGTTCTCTCATGGAACTTTTGGGGTCACTTAAGTATACTATCATATCATCTGCAAATAGTAATATTTGATTTCTTCCTTTCCAACTTGTGTCCCTTTGACCTCCTTTAGTTGTCTGATTACTCTGGCCAGGAATTCAAGTACTATATTTAGTACATAGGGAGATAGTGGGCAACCTTGTCTAGTCTCTGATTTTAGTGGGATTGCTTCAAGTTTCTTTCCATTTAGTTTGACGTTAGCTACTGGTTTGCTATATATGGCTTTTACTATGTTCAGGTATGGGCCATGAATTCCTGATCTTTCCAAGACTTTTACCTTGAAGGGTTATTGGATTTTGTCAAATGCTTTCTCAGTTCTAGTGAGATGAACATGTGATTCTTATCTTTGAGTTTGTTTATATAGTAGATTACATTGATGGATTTCTGAATACTGAACAATCCCTGCATCCCTGGGGTGAAGCCTACTTGATCATGGTGGATGATTGTTTTGATGTGTTCTTGGATTCAGTTTTTGAGAACCTTACTGAATATTTTTATGTCGATATTCATACGGGAAATTGGTCTGAAGTTCTCTTCCTTTGTTGGGTCTTTCTGTGGTTTAGGTATAAGCATAATTGTGGCTTCATAGAAGGAATTGGGTAGTGTTCCTTCTGTTTCTATTTTGTGGAATAGTTTGGACAGTGTTGGTATGTGGTCTTTTATGAAGGGCTGGTAGAATTCTGCACTAAACCCATCTGGTCCTGACCTTTTTTTGTTTGGGAGACTTTTAATGACTGCTTCTATTTCTTTAGGAGTTATGGGGTTGTTTAGATGATTTATCTGATCCTGATTTAACTTTGGTACCTGGTATCTGTCTAGAAAATTGTCCATTTCATCCAGATTTTTTTAGTTTTTTCAAGTACTATATTGAATGGGTAGAGAGAGAGAGTTGGCAACCTTGTCTAGTCTCTGATTTTAGTGGGATTGCTTCAAGTTTCTTTCCATTTAGTTTGATGTTAGCTACTGGTTTGCTGCATATGGCTGAATATAGGCTTTTATAGTAGGATCTGATGATTTTTCTTTAATTTCCTCAGATTTTGTTCTTATGTCTCCTTTTTCATTTCCGATTTTCTTAATTTGGATACTCTCCGTGTGCCCTCTGGTTGGTCTGGCTAAGCGTTTATCTATCCTGTTGATTTTCTCAAAGAACCAGCTCCTTTTGTTGATTTTTTTGTATAGTTCTTTTTGTTTCTGCTTGGCTGGTTTTAGCCCTGAATTTGATTATTTCCTGCTGTTTACTCCTCTTGGGTGTATTTACTTCTTTTTGTTCGAGAACTTTTAGGTGTGCTGTCAAGCTGCTAGTATATGCTCTCTCCAGTTTCTTATTTTTTTCCTACTTAAAATGGAAACACCTCTATTGACAGTATAGGACAGTTAAACACACGCAAAGACAAAGATGAGCCCACAGAAGTGCAAAATTGATGCACAGAAGTTAATATTCTTCACCTTCATTGTCTCCTTCAGCACTATCTGACCCTATCTCCTCATAATCCTTCTCTAGGGCAGCCATGTCTTCACAGTCCTCAGAGAACTCTCCCTCCTTCATGCCCTCACCCACATATCAGGGCACAAAGGCACGTTTGGCATACATCAGATCAAACTTGTGATCTAGGCAAGCCCAGGCCTTAGCAATGGCTGTGGTGTTGCTCAACATGCACACAGCTCTCTGAACCCTGGCCAGGTCACCACCAAGTACCACAGTGGGAGGCTGGTAATTAGTGCCAACCTTGAAGCCAGTGGTGCACGAGTCCACAAACTGGATGGTGTGCTTGGTCTTGATGGTGACAATGGCGGCATTGACATCCTTGGGAACCACATCACCATGGTACAGCAGGCAGCAATGTATTTACCATGGCAAGGGTTGCATTTCACTAACTGGTTGGTTGGCTCAAAACAGGCATTGGTGATCTCTGCTACTGTAAGTTGCTCATGGTAGGCTTTTTCAGCAGAGACGAAAGGAGCATAAGTGGCCAGAGGGAAGTGGATGCAAGGATAGGGCACTAGGTTGGTCTGGAATTCTGTCAGATCAACATTCAGGACCCCATCAAGTCTGAGGGAAGCAGTGATGGAAGACACAATCTGGCTAATATTAAGCTTAGTGTAGGTTGGGTGTTCAGTATTGAAGTTTCTACAACAGATGTCATAGATGGACTCATTGTCTACCATGAAGGCACAATCAGAGTGCTCCAGGGTGGTATGAGTGGTGAGGATGGAATTGTAGGGCTCAGCCACAGCAGTAGAACCCTGGGGGCTGGGTAAATGGAGAACACCAGCTTGGACTTCTTTCTGTAATCCACACAGAGCCGCTCCATCAGTAGGGAGGTGAACCCAAAGCCAGTTCTCCCACCAAAGCTGTGGAAAACCAAGAAGCCGTGGAGAGCTGTGCACTAGTCAGCCAGCTTGCGAAACTGTCCAAGAAAGGTCAATGATCTCCTTGCGAATGGTGTAGTGGCCACAGGCATAGTTATTGGCAGCATCTTCCTTGCCTGTGATGAGCTGCTCAGGGTGGAAGAGTTGGCGGTAGGTGCCAGTGCGAACTTCATCAATACCTGTGGGTTCCAGGTCTACGAACACTGCCCGGGGCACGTGCTTGCCAGCTCCTGTCTCACTAAAGAAGGTGTTGAAGGAGTCATCTCCTTCCCCCAATGGTCTTGTCGCTTGGCATCTGGCCATCAGGCTGGATGCCATGTTCCAGGCAGTAGAGCTCCCAGCAGGCATTGCTGACCTGGACACCAGCATGACCAACGTGGATGGAGATGCACTCACACGTATTTAGTCCTTGAATTGTTCAGCAAAAATGGAGGAAGTCCGTTTCTTTTTTTCTTTTTTCTTTTTTTTTTTTTTTTGGTTCTTTTTTTCGGAGCTGGGGACCGAACCCAGGGCGTTGCGCTTCCTAGGTAAGCGCTCTACTGCTGAGCTAAATCCCCAGCCCCCAAGTCCGTTTCTTTTTGGAGGCACTCAGAGCTGTGAGTTTTCCTCTTAGCATTGCTTTCATTGTGTCCCATAAGTTTGGGTATGTTGTGCCTTCATTTTCATTAAATTCTATAAAGTCTTTAATTTTTTTCTTTATTTCTTCCTTGACCAAGTTATCATTGAATAGAGCACTGTTCATCTTCCATGTGTGTGTGGGCTTTCTGATGTTTTTGTTATTATTGAAGACTAGCCTTAGTCCATGGTGATCTGGTAAGATGTATGGGACTATTTCAATCTTTTTGTATCTGTTGAGGCCTGTTTTGTAACCCATTATATCATCAATTATAGAAAAGGTACCATGAGGTGCTGAGAAGAAGTTATATTCTTTTGTTTTAGGATGAAATGTTCTATAGATATCTGTTAAATCCATTTGGTTCATAACTTCTGTTAGTTTCACTGTGTCTCCATTTAATTTCTGTTTTCATTCTGCCCATTGCTGAGAGTGGGATGTTGAAGTCTCCCACTATTATTGTGTGAGGTGCAATGCATGCTTTGAGCTTTAGTAAGGATTCTTTTATGAATGTAGGTGCCCTTACATTTGGAGCATAGATATTTAGAATTGAGAGTTCATATCGGTGGATTTTTCCTTTGATGAATATGAAGTGTCCTTCCTTAACTTTTTTGATAACTTTTGGTTGAAAGTCAATTTTATTTGATATTAGAATGGCTACACCAGCTTGTTTCTTGGGACCATTTGCTTGGAAAATTGTTTTCCAGACTTTTAGCCTTTATCCTTTCTGAGATAGGATCTGTCTTTGTCACTGAGGTGTGTTTCCTGTATGCAGCGAAATTCTGGATCCTGTTTATGTATCCAGTCTGCTAGTCTATGTCTTTTTATTGGAGAATTGCATACATTGATGTTAAGAGATATTAAGGAGTAGTGATTGTTTCCTGTTTTTTGTTGTTAGAAATGGAATTATGTTTGTGTGGATATCTTCTTTTGGGTTTGTTGCAAGATTACTTTCTCGATTTTTTTTATGGTGTAGTTTCCCTCCTTGTGTTGGAGTTTTCCCTCAATTATCCTTTGTAGGACTGGATTTGTGGAAAGATATTGTGTAAATTTGGTTTTGTCATGGAATATCTTGGTTTCTCTATCTATGTTTATTGAGAGTTTTGCTGGATATAGTAGCCTGGGGTGCCATTTCTTAGGGTCTTGTATGACATCTGCCCAGGATCTTCTGGCTTTCATAGTCTCTGGTGAGAAGTCTGGTGTAATTCTAATAAGTCCGCCTCTATATGTTACTTGATTTTTTCCCTTACTGCTTTTAATATTCTTTTTTAATATTTTTTTAATATTCTTTCTTCATTTTGTGCATTTGGTGTTTTAACTACTATGTGACAGGAGGAATTTCTTTTCTTATCTATTTGGAGTTCTGTAGGCTTCTTGTATGTTTATTGGCATCTCTTTCTTTAGGTTAGGAGAGTTTTCTTCTATAATTTTGTTGAAGGCATTTACTGGCCTTTTAAGTTGGGAATCTTTGTTCTCTTTAATACCTATTATTTTTAGGTTTGGTCTCTCTTTGTGTCCTGTATTTCCTAGATGTTTGGGGTTCAGAGCTTTATGACTTTTGCATTTTCTTTGGTGGTCGTGTCAATGTTTTCTATGTTATCTTCTGCCCCTGAGATTCTCTCTTCTATCTCTTGTATTCTGTTGGTGATGCCTGCATCTATGACTCCTGATCTCTTTCCTAAGTTTTCTATCTCCAGGGTTGTCTCCCTTTGTGGTTTCTTTATTGTTTTTATTTCCATTTTAAATTCTGGATGCTTTTGTTCAATTTCTTTGCCTGTTTGGTTATGTTTTCCTGTGATTTTTGTGTTTCCTCTTTAAGGGCTTCTACTAGTTTACCTGTGTTGTCCTGTGTTTCTTTAAGGGAGTTATTTATGTCCTTCTTAAAGTCCTCTTTTATCATCATGAGATGTGATTTTTAAATCCAAATCTTGACTTTCCAGTGTGTTGGGATATCTAGTATTTGGTTTGGTAGGAGAACTGGGCTCTAATGTCACCAAGAAGTCTTGGTTTCTGTTGCTTAGGTTCCTGCACTTGCCTCTCGACATCTGGTTATCTCTGGTGTTAGCTGGTCTTGCTGTCTCTGACAGTGGCTTGACCCTCCTGTAAGCCTGTGTGTCAGCACTTCTGGAGACTAACTTTCTCCCATGGGGATCTGGGAAAAGAGATCTGTGTCATAGGGTCAGCTCCAGGTCCAGGTAGAAACCAGAAGGATCCTGTCCCATACTGCTCCTCAGTTCCTGCGTCCAGAGGGTCCAGGTGTGTTCTTCTTGGGCCAGGAATATGAGCAGAAGTGGTGGTCTCCCTGAACTCTCAGGATTTTCACACTTCTGAGAGTCCAGGTCTCTCTCCCATGGGACGTGGATACAGAGAACTGTGGGACCAGGTAAGCTGGAGACATTTTCTTGATTAATGATTGGAGGACATGAGAGGATCCAGTCCACTGTGGGCTGTGTCGCCCCAGGCGAGTGATCCTCACTGCATAATAAAGCAAGCTGGGCAATCTGTGGGAAGCAAGCCAGTAGGCAGTGTTCCTCCACAGTCTCTGTTTCAGTTCTAGCCTTCAGGTTTCTTCCCTGGATTCCACTGACAATGGAGTGTGATTGGGAAGTGTTAAGCCAAATAAATTTGGTCATTATTTTCTTCCAAAAATAGATGCTTAACTACAACAAAACATGCAATCTCTCACTGGTCCAGAATATGACTAGTAGGCTAGGCTGGTCAGCAAACTTAAGGGTTTCACCTATCTCCACTTCCCTTATGCTGGAATTAT
This sequence comes from Rattus rattus, assembly GCF_011064425.1. Lineage (NCBI taxonomy): Eukaryota > Metazoa > Chordata > Mammalia > Rodentia > Muridae > Rattus > Rattus rattus. The sequence continues at coordinate 8,697,767 of NC_046163.1, read as the reverse complement.
AAGAGTGTGCTACCAGGCTCAGTTTTTTGTTATTTTGGTTTTGGTCTTCTTATGTGAATTCTAGAGACAAAACTCATACTGTTATGCTTGCATAATAAGTACTTTAAAACCCGATCCATCTTGTCAACCCAAAATGTTGTACTATTATTTGCCTAACAAATATTACCAATATTTTCTTACTTTCCAAAGTCTGGATTTCAATTTTTTATTTCATTTATTTTATTTTATAAAAGAGTGTGTGCCAAGGCCCACTGTGTGGCGATCAGAGGTCAACTTGTAAAAGTTAGCTCTCTCCTTCTACTGTTTGGGTCTTGTGGACTGAACTCAGGATGTCTGGTTTGGTAGGAGGGGGCTCCACTGAGCCATTCTGCTAACCCCAAAATTGTCCTTTTACATTCTTATAAGTGGGTGAAAAAATGAACAAGGTCACAGGCAAAGTCTGCTTGTAGCCCATTAGAAACTTACTTCAATATCCACACAGGTTTGTTAATCAATACCTTCTGGGCACCAGCACTTTAACTAACTGTGATGGCTTCGAAATGAGTCTGTCAAAGCCTTTGGCTGTAAATGTCAGCAAAACCCAGGATAGAAGATTAATTATCTCCACATCCCACTCGTGGATACTATTGGAGGTACAATGTTTCTGCAACATCAAAGATAATTTTCTAGAGGGTTCTCTGAAACACTATTTTCCTTCGATGGCAAGTGTTACTACCTCAAGAAATCATTTGTTTTCCTCATTAAAATAAAGCTTATGAAGAAGTTTCAGAAAACACAAGTCCTAGGGACTGGGGAAACAGCTCAGTGGGTAAAACAATTGCTGTGCACAGATGAGGACCCAAGTTTGAATCCCCAGGACTCACATAAATGTAATTCCGATGTAATTCCAGCCTTGGAAAACTGACAGAGGCTCATGAGACCAATACAGAGCTTCACTAGCCCATTCTACAAGCTCAAGGTTTAGCTGAGAAATACTGCCTAAATGAATAGTATAGAGTAATTAAGGAAGACTTCGGATATTAACCTCAGGATTCCATAGGCATGCACATATACCTACATCTCTATGTGTACACATACATACAAACATACACAGATGCATACAACACAAATGTCTGCAAAATTTAAACATACACAGTACTGACAGTAAGGGCAGGGACTCTGAAAGGTTTGACAGGAAGAGCTTTGCTGGCACTCTGGTACTTTGATGCCCCTGAAAAGCTTAAGCTTCTGTCTCCACCCTGGCCCACAACATTCACAAGCAAAGCCATGCTTGGGATTCTCCAACTTCCCTGAGTATTTTCTCTCTCTTCCTGACTGGTGGCATCTCCGTGTCTACATCGTAGGTTTTCAGTTGGCAGTGTACAGCATTGTGATCTTAGCATAGAGGCTAAACAATACCCTCCATTACTGACTCCCTGTGGTAAGTTACTATTCTGACACTGTGATAAAATACCACAGCCAAAGCAACTTGAGAAGGAAATAGTTTGGGTTTACAGTCCCAGAGGGATGGAGCCCATCATGGAGGCATAAGCGTGGCATCAAGAGCAGGAAGCTGGCTAACTGAACACAGGAATGGGAAGTGAAGCGGGAAGTAAATGGTGTGAGATTCTCAATCCTCAAAGCCCAACCCCAGTGACCCACTTCCTTCCTTCTAAAGGTTCCATTTCTCAAACAGCACCAGTTACTGGGCATCAACTGTTCAAGTACTTGAGTCTCTGGGAGACATTTCTCATTCAAACCATTACATTCTCTCAGATCAATTTTAATGATGAATATTGACTTATTTATGTATCCTTTCAGTCATTGGACATCTACTAATAAACGGGTCTGGAGATATGGCTCAGTCAGAAAAAAATGCTCACCATGCAAGTGTTAAGGACCCGAGGTCAACTATCAGAACCCATGTAAAGAAAGCCAAGCATAGCAGCACGCACTTGAAATCTCAGTGAGCTTCAAGCCAATGACATGTGACATAGGAAGTTGCCCTCTGACCATGTTCCCACATGCACTTGCATGTACACGATGGTGCACACACAAAGAAAAAAAACCTTCAGTAGCAGGAAGGCTTTATGATTTGACCCCCCAAAAAGCATGATGATTCTAATTTGCCCTGACACATTATTAAAATAACTTGTAAATCTCGTCTCAGCTTTCGGGGCTATTTCCATGGACCGGAATTGACATGCAGGGCAAGAGTTGCTTATAGCATCATTTCAACACAAAATCACTGGAAAGGTTCTGAGCTAATTACTTTTTTTTCTTTTTGGTATTGACACCTTCAGATAGAAAGGCTTAATTCAGACTAGCCTCATTTTAAATGTCACACACATGCATGGGCACAAGTAGTAGCTGTGGAATTTAGAAGCACCAATCTACAGTGCCCTGTCTGTTTGTCTGTCTATCTGCCTCTATGTATCTATGTATCTATTTATCTATCTATCTATCTATCTATCTATCTATCTATCTATCTATCTAATCTATATCTATCTCTATCTATCTAGCCCACACAAACAGGATACATATACCACATATGACACTAAATATATACATATATTATTGTCTAGATAGATAGATAGATAGATAGATAGATAGATAGATAGATAGATAGATAGATAGATAGATCTTTCTATCTATCTGGCCATCTTTCTTCTAAGTACAAGGTCTATTTAGCCCAAGGTGCTCTCGAGCTCATAATGTGGCCATGGCTGGCCTTAAACTTCTGGTCTCTACCTCCCAAGCATCGGGATTCGGGTGTGGACCACCACAACCATTATGTGGTGCTCCGAATGGAGCGCAGGTTTCGTGCAAACACTCCACCAACTGAGGCACATCCCCAGCCCCTCCTTTTTAACCAGAGGTAAGAGGTGTGGATGAAGATATACATAACTGACTGGAAACTGTCCAAACAAGCCAAGTTTCATCTGGAGAAAGGAAAAAAAAAACCTCTTTCTCCCACTGTGGGCAAAGACACTGACATGAACACGGCTCCTTTGAAAGAAAGGTGGAGAAAAGATGTCTTGAATTGTTCTCAGGAACTCATTGGAAATTAGCCTTGTTGGAACAATAGCGGCTTTCAGGAAAATTGCTGAGGTCTTGGTCCCCAAGGTCTGAAGCAGCTCAACTCATCTTAGCTCAGGGAGATTTGTAAGGGCTTTGGGGCTAGTGAATCATCTCTGAAATATCACCCTGGCTTTATAGGACTCCTTGGCACTGGGTAATGTGGTCTGAACTTTGACAAGGTTTGACAAGTACCTTTCTTTCCTATATTCACCAAATGATTCCCCTGCTAATATTCCTAGATTTTTCTGGGTGAGTAGTATTATAGGATTATATTTTTATCTAAAGTTCTACCTGTCAATTGGCCCATAATTATCTATGCATGGATCATTATGAATTTAGATCTGTGTGTATGAGTGAATACATATGCCCATGCGCATAACATTACTTTCCTTTAAAATTATTTATCTTTTATTGTTGGGAGCCATGCAAGGTGAAGATCAGAGGACAACTTGCCTGAATGGATTCTCTCCTTCTACCCTATGGTTCCCAGGATCAAACTCAAGCCATCAGGCTTGACTGCAATCACCTTTTCCCACTGAGCCATCTTGCAGGCCCACCATTGCATAATTTCAAGCAGTCTTTCTGTGGTGGAAAGGAATATGGTGATGTGCTTTAAAGTCAAGTCTGTAGAGGGAAGCAAAGCCAAGCTCCAGTCTTGATGCTGTCACTTGCTGTGGAAACCATGTCATCAAGTTCTTATTATTCCTACAGAGGTGAAATGAGCTGAAGTTTGCAAAGTACTCAGGCAGTGTCTGCTATGTGCTAGAGGCTAAAAATAACAGCCATATTTACCACTGTTATTGTTTTTCTATTTGGTTGTTGTTTTTACTTTTGCTTGAAAAGAGCCCTATAAAGATGGAGAAATAGCTTAGTAAATAAAGTACTAGCTGCACAAGCATGGGGTTCAGAGTTCAGATCCCCAGCACTAATGTAAAAAGCCAGGTGTGGTAGTAAATGTCTGTTACCATGGGGCTGGGGAGGCAGAAAAAGCAGAGCCTTAGAGCTCCCTGGCTAGCCAGTCTAGCCGAATCTATAAGCTACAGGTTCAGTGAGATATTGTAGAGAAAAAATAGGGAGAAACTAAGGAACATACTCAACATCAAAACACACACACACACACACACACACACACACACACACACACACACACACGCACAGAGAGAGAGGGAGGGAGAGAGAGAGAGTCAAAATCTTTACAGTGCATAGTTGCTTGCATTCTAATGCTAATTTGGGTCCCCCAAAACTGTTTGCACAAGAGATTCTGCACATAGCTTCTGGGAACCTGCCTCCAGTGAATTCTGATTGGTAATTAAAGATGCCAGCAACCAATAGCTGGGGGGAAGAAAGAGAGGTAGGGTTTAGGTTTCCTGGGCTTGGGACCAGGAGGAGGATGAAGGAGGAGGGAGACAAAAAAGCTAGATGGAAGAAGGTAGAGGGCTGCTCAACTCGGTCAAGAGCAGCCAAGATGGAACATAGAAATTAGTAAGTAATAACTCGGAGTTATCGGTGGGGAAGTGGATTCTAACAGCATGGAGGTTAGGTGGTTGCCCAGCAATTGTGCTGCTTAAGGCATATTAAAATATAAAGTCTGTGTTGTGTGTCTTTCATTCAGGAACATAAACCATTGAGGTAAGTAGTAACCCTGCACTGGGATTTATTAACATATTCATACTACAACAGTGTAACATGTAACCCACAAAAACAGGTTACATATACCACATATGACACTAAATATATACATATTATTATAATTGCTCTATTTTATTATTAGTTACTGGTTTTATTGTTTAATTAATTAGTGTAATTATTTGTGATTTATTTAATCTAGTGTAATTTTTAATTACTTAGTGTATATGCATGTGTATGCACATACACGTCACAGTGCATGTGCATATATCAGAGGACAACTTTAGGGAGTCAGTTTTCTCCTTCTATCATGTGTGTTTTGGGAATCGAACTTCTGTCATCAGGCATGGCAGCAACTTTTATCCACTGAGCCATCTCTCCTTCTCTGGCTAGTTCTTGTATTTTGTTTTTCAGATTTGTTCACTTCATTTTTCTTCTATAAAAAACCTTATGTCTTAGCCACAGCTGGTTCCTCTGAACAGAGACCCGATATGAAGGCTCTGTGAACACAGTCTTTTTCTAGAGGTATGGAATCCCATAGCTATAGGTCTTGGAGAGGACATTAAAGGTGGCCTTGGCAAAGTTGCCCAGGGTGGCAGTGCAGTGCCTGGCTGACGGGTAGCAGTCATCAATTCTTGCAATCAGCAGCAACTTCTTGGGCACAGGAGCAAAACAATGCCAATGCCTTTGGAGCCAGGATGATGATCTGCAGCAACACAGAGACACAGCAGGCTATCACCTTGCACACAACAGTGTGGGGTTTGCCAAACTTGTTCTCCCAGCAGCCTCTCCATAGAGGGATGATGTCTGATGGCCCCTCAGATGGCAGTGGCTACCTCCTTGGGACACTTAACACCAAAAGCAACATGACCATTGTAGTCCCCAATAACAATGAAAGCGTTGAATCTGGTCCACTGGCCAGCCTGAGTCTGTGTCTGCACTGGCAGGGTTGTTAGAACCTCATCCTTTAGTGATTTTCCCAAGAAAAAGTCAATAATCTCAGATTCCTTAATGGGCAGGGAAGAGGTAGATCTCTCCCAGGGATTTGATCTTCATGTGCTTATCCAAGTAGCCCAGTGTGGTGACAGGGTCCATTCCTAGGCTTTGGCTCTACCTCCAAGAGCCCTGAAGCAACTAAGACTCCTGCCAAATCTTCCAGAAAGCAACGTGGCCTCCTAATCATGGGCCCCAACCCCTCTGGGTCCTCCCACTGCACCAATTCATTTGCCATTTGGTTTTTTTCAGAAGAAGAAGAAGAAGAAGAAGAAGAAGAAGAAGAAGAAGAAGAAGAGGAGGAGGAGGAGGAGGAGGAGGAGGAGGAGGAGGAGGAGGAGGAGGAGGAGGAGGAGGAGGAGGAGGAGGAGGAGGAGGAGGAGGAGGAGGAGGAGGAGGCCTCGGCAGCACTGGACATGTTCTTAATCTCTCACTTGACTAATTGATACATGAAAGTCTATCATAGTTATGCATATTGAACATAGTATATCTAAGATGAGTGTAGGCATCCTCTGTGAGGTGAGGAGGAGGACATTGTATAAAGTGAAAGAAGCCCATTCCCAAAGACCACATACTGCATTATTCCATAGACATGCTGTTTCAGGAATATGAAATCCATAAGGATAGGTGGTAGAGTAATGCTTGTTAAGGTCATGGGAGGAGACTACTGTTAATGGATATGAAGTTTCTCCTTTGGCGATAAAATTGTTCAGAAATTTGATAGAAGTGATATTTACACACACGCACTCATGTGCACACACACACACACACACACACACACACACACACACACACACACACACACACACACTATTATACAAAAGAGGTAGACCAGGTAGCAAGGACTTAGATTTCATGAGCCATATGATCTTTGATGAAACTGCTCAGGTGAAGCCACCATAGTGGCACCATTAATTACATATTAATTACATGTTAATTAATGTTTAAATGATTAAGCACCATGTATTTTAGTGTAACAAAATATTACTTGCAAGGCTGAGGAGATAAATCAATTCATAAAGTACTTGCCTAAGTTTCATTCCTGAAAGCTTAAAAAGTAAAACATGGCCATCCCACCAGGGGGGAGGACAGCATTCAGAAACCCTGGTAAAACTGCTACCCTACCTCTACCCCACCCCCACTTGCCCAGCATAATCCCAACTGCCCCTCCTCCCCTTGTCACCAAATCTTGGCCCACATCTCTGACAGAAGCCTCCTACTCAACCAGAAGCCATGCCAACATCCTGAACACCAGAGGATTCCCAACCAGATCAGAGGTCACACACACTGAAGGAATTCTAGCTTCCAATTTGGGCACCAACCACCTGGTGGAGCAGAAGCTATCTAGGCCATCAGAAGTCCAGCCCCCAACTCAGAAGGGGGCCCTCTACTCAACCACCAGCCTTTCCAGCCAGAATCTCAGAGAGTAAGCCAAAACCAAAGAAGATACTACCCATCCAATGAAGACAAACAGAACTTGGCACCTAGACCTATAGACCTATAATCACTCTAAAGCCAGATGCCTAAACATCAATGTAAGAATAAAATCAACAATAGTCAGGTCAATGTGTCTCCATCAGAACCCAGCTGTCCTACTACAGCAAGCCCTGACTGTTCCAACACAGTTAAAACACAAGAAAATAATCGTAAAAGCAACTTTATGAAGTTAAGAGATCCATAAATAAGAAATTAATGAATCCCTTAAAGAAACAAGGAAAAGATGATCAAAAAATTGAAGGAAATCAATAAATCTCTTAAAGAATGTCAAGAAAGCCAAGAAAAAACAAACGGTTGGAGGACACTAATAAAACTCTTCAAGATCTGAAAACAGAAATAGAAATAATAAGAAAAGACAAATGAGGGAATTCTGGAGATGGAAAATCTAGGTAACCAAGCAGAAACTACAAATAACAAGAGACATAAGTATGAAGGAAGAAATAGAAACATCAGTCAAAGATATCGTTAAGTCTAAAAAGTTCCTGACAGAAAACATTCAGGAAACTTGGGACAATACGAAAAGACCAACCTAAGATAGAGATAGAAGAAGATTCCCAGTGCAAAATCTCAGCAAATACTTTTAACAAAATCATAGTAGAAAATTTTCTTAACCTAAAGGGCATGCCAACAAAGGTACAAGAAGTTTATATAACACCAAATAGATTGGACCAAAAGGAAAAGTCCCCTCACCACATAATAATCAAATCACTAAACACACAGAACAAAGAAAGAACATTAAAGTATGCAAAAGGAAAAGGCCACATAACATATAAAGAATTATAGCCAGCTTCTCAATGGACTTATTGCTGCAAACTCTAAGAAATTATAGATGCCAGCCCAGACTACTATACCCAACAGTAATTTCAACCACCATAGACGGAGAAAACAAGACAATAAAGTCAAATTTATTTATTTGTTTGTTTATTTATTTTTTTGGAGCTGAGGACCGAACCCAGGGCCTCTACCACTGAGCTAAATCCCCAACCCCTAAAGTCAAATTTAAACAATGTCTATCCACAAATCCAGCTCTACAGAAGGTACTGGAGGAAAAGTTTCAACCAGAGGAGGTTAACTACACCTATGAAAAACCAATCAACAAACAATCTCATACCAGCATAACCCAAAGAAGGAAAACACACACCCACACTCACACACACACACACACACACCCCTCCAACAACAAAATAACAGGTATTAACAATCATCAGTCATTGATATCTCACAATGTCAATGGACTCAATTCTTTAATAAAAAGACAGATAAACAGAATGGACGCAAGATCCATCCTGCTGCATACAGTAAACACACTTCAACTTCACAGACAGAGTACCTCAGAATAAAGAGTTGGAAAAAGATTTTCCAAGAAAGTGGTCTCAAGAAGCAAGCGGGTGTAGCTTTGTAACAAAATAGACTCAGAAGACCAAAACTGATCAAAAGATATGAGGAAAGACAGTTTATAGTCATCAAAGGAAAGATCCACCAAGATGATGTCTCAATTCTGAATATCTATGCATCAAATGCAAGGGCACCACATCTTATAAGAAACATTACTAAATCCCAAATCACATATTGACAGGGGGAGACTTCAACACCCCACTCTCACCAATGGACAGGTCTTCCAGACATAAACTAAACAGACAAATAATGAAGCTAACAGACATTATGACTCAAATGGTCCTAACAGATATATGTAGAACATTTCACCCAAACACAAAATATCATTCCTTCTCAGCACCTCACAAAACATTCCCTAAAATTAAACACATACTTGGTCAAAAAGCAATTCTCAGCATTTACAAGAAGGTTGAAATAACACCCTGAATCCTGTCACCTACATAGATTGAAACTAGATTTCAATGATGGCAGAAAAGACAAAAACTCTATAAACTCATGCAAACTCAACAACTGGGTCAAGGCACAAATAAAGAAGAAAGTTAAAGACTATCTAGAATTCAATGAAAATGAATGAACAACATACTCAAACTTATAGGACACAATGAAAGCCATGCTAAGAGGAAAGTTTATATCACTAAGTGCGGACATAAAGAAATTAAATTTCATACTAGCGACTTAACAACACACCTGAAACCTCTAGAAGAAAAAGAAGCCAGCACTCCCAAGAGGAGTAGACAGCAGGAAATAATCAAACTGACAGCTGAAACCAATAAGATAGAAACAAGGAAAACAATACACAGAATCAATGAAACTAAGAGTTGATTCTTTGAGAAAATCAACAAGATAGACATATCCTTATCCAAATTAACTAAAAGACAGAATATCCAAATTAAATCAGAAATGAACAGGGAGACATAAGAACAGACACCGAGAAAATTGAAAGAATCAGTGTGATTCCTCAAAAATCTATACTCCATAAAATTGGAAAAGCTAAAAGAAATGGACATTTTTCTCAATAGATGCTCCTGAGGAAATAAAAACAGTGATTAAAAGTTTCCCAACCAATAAAAGTCCAGGGCCAGATGGTTTTAGCACAGAATTCTACCAGACTTTCAAAAAAGAGCTAATGTCGATACTCCTCACATTATTGCAAAAAGGGAAACAGAAGGAACATTGCTAAATTCATTTTATGAGGCCACAGTCACCCCGATAGCAAATCACATAAAGATTCAACAAAGAGAATTGCAGATCAATTTTCCTCATGAACATATATAAAAATTCTCAATAAAACACTTGGAAACAAAAGCCAAGGATACATCAAAGAGATCGTCCACTGTGATTAAGTAGGATTCATCTAAGAGATGCCAGAATGTTTTTAATTCATGAAAACCAGTAAATCCATTATGTAAACAAGCTAAAAGAAAAATGCACATGATCATTTTATTACAAGCTGAAAAAAGCCTTTGACAAAATCCAACACCCGTTCATGTTAAAAGTCTTGAAGAGATCAGGGATACAAGACACATTCCTAAACATAATAAAGTCAATTTACAGCAAGCCCATAGCCAACATTAAATTAAATGAAGAAAATTTAAAAGCATTTCCTTTAAAATTAGGAATGAGACAAGGCTGTCCACTATATATCTATTCAAAAAGTATTTGAAGTTCTAGCTAGAGCAATAAGACAACTAAAGGAGATCAAGGTGACACAAATTGGAAAGGAAGATGTCAAAGTATTGATATTCACAGGTTATAGGATCATATACATAAGAGAACCCAAAATTTCCAGCAGGGATCTCTTAGAGCTGATAGAAACTTTCAGAGAAGTATCTGACTGGATATAAGATTAACTCAAAAAATCCTGTAACCCTATTATATGCGAATGTGACAAACAGACTGAAGAAGAAACTGGGGAAACCAATACCTTTCACAATAGCCTTAAATAATATAAAATATCTTGCGGTAACTCTAACTGAGAGAGTGAATGACCTGTATGATAAAAATTTCAAGACTTTGATGGAGGAAATTTAAGAAGACATCAGAAGATGAAAGGATCTTCAATGCTCATGGGTCAGTAGGATCAACATAATAAACATGGCCATCTTACTAAAAGTAGTCTATATACTCAGACCAACCCCATCAAAATTGCAACACAATACTTTACAGACCTTAGAGAAACAATACTCCAGAGCAATAGTAATAAGAACCAAATTGTGTTGGCATTAGTACAGACAGGTTGATTAATGGAATTAAATTGAAGACACAGATGTAAATCCATATACCTATAGACACCTGATTTTTGATAAAGAAGCCAGAAATATACAATGGGGAAAAAGCATTTTCAATCTATGATGGTTGTCTTACTGGATGTCTGCATGTAGAGGAACGTAAATAGATCTATATCCATCACCCTGCACATAATTCAATTCCAAGTGGATCAAAGAACTCAACATAAAACCAGCAACACTGAAACTTAGAGCAGACAAGGTGGTGAATAGCTTTGGAGGCATTAGTGTTGTCGGTGACATCTGTAAGCTGTATTTTTTCTGTCAGCCCCAAACTCTCAGAATAATGAGTCAGACTTAAGTATGTTTACAAATGCCTTAGCTGAAATTTTGCATGTTCTCTGACTGGCTCATAACTTTACATTCTGTTTATTCTAAACTAGGTTCTGCTACATGGCTTGTTACCTCTGCACAGCTTTCATGTGTCTGTCTCCATCAGCATTCCCAGGATGAAATATCCTATGCCTCACTGTTTCCTAGAATTCTCTCTTTCTACCAGATGTCCCACCTTCTAATCCTGCCTCAGCTCATTGGCCAAAGCCTTTTTTTATTGACAGGTGAATGCTTTTACACAGTCCACAAGTCCACAAGTCCACAAGAGATTATCTCTACACATTGGCACAGGACACAACTATCTGAACAGAATACCAATAGTTCAGGCACTAAGATCAACAATTAATAAATGGCACCTCATGAAACTGAAAATCTTCTGTAAGGTTAAGGACACCACCAATAGGGACAAAATGGCAGCTTACAGAATGGGAAAGACTCACCAATTTCACATCTTGCAGAGAACTAATATCGAAAATATAAAAAAAGAACCCAAGAAAGGAGCCATCAACAAACCAAATAACACAATTAAAAGATGGCGTACACATCTAAACATAGAATTCTCAACAGAGGAATCTCAATGGCTGAGAAACAAAGAAATGTTCAACATTTTTAGCCTTCAGGGAAATGCAAATCAAAATTGCACCTGTCTGAATGTCTGAGATCAATAACACAATTGACAGCTCATCTCGTCAAGAATGTGGAGCAAGGAGAGTACTCCTCCATTGCTGGTGGGAGTACAAGCTACTACAGCCACTTTGGAAATCAATATGGTGGCTTCTCAGAAAATTAGGAACTATCTACCTCAAGACCCAGCCATATCGTTTCTGGGCACATTTCCAAAGGCACTCTATCCTACCATAAGGAAATTTGCTCAGACATATTCATAGCAACTTGACTCATAATAGCCAGAAACTGGAAACAATCTAGATGTCCCTCAACCAAAGAATGGATTTTTTTAAAAAAATGTGGTACATTTACACAATGGAATATTACTCAGCTGCTAAAAATAACATCATAAAATTTGCCTGCAAATGGATGGAACAAGAAAAACATCATCCTGAGTGAGGTAACTCAGACCCAGAAAGACAAACATGATATGTACTCACTTATAAGTAACTGTAAAGTAAAAGACAATCATGCTACAGTTCCCAGAGAGGCTAAGGAACATGAAGAGCTTAAAGGAAAACACAAGGATTTTCCTAGGAAGGAGAAATAGAATAATAGATTTTGAGGGTGGACTGGGGGCAGATGGGGATGGGAACAGGAGCTTTCAGATTGAGGGAAAGGGGAAGAGAATACTGAGGGAAACTACTGGGGGGGGCATGTTTCAGGAGTGACATGGAAGGTTTCTCAAGCCTATACTCACATGCACACCACCCCACCCACACATGTGTAAGTGTCCATGCACCCATATATACCTGCATACACATGAATATGCACACTCATGTGCATACACACATTTGAAATAAACGAGTAACTGGCTTAGGAAGTAGCTTGAACACAGGAATGGGTGATGAAATGCTCAGTTATAGTGGGACCAAACCCAAAAGTCCCCTTCCCCACAAAACCTGTGCTCTACATTAAACCTCTCCAAGGCCAGCCTTGCGGAATTGATTAAAACTTCAATGATTGTGGAAAGGCCAGAATGTTATAGTCTAGAGTCCAGTAACAATTTATCTTGGGTTCTCTCTAGCCTCTTTAATAGCCAGTCCTTGCCCATTTCTGTGTCTGACCTAACATTTTTGTAGCTATTAGGTAAATTCTTTGGAATTTGCAAACAGAAACCTAGCATCTACCAACCCAGAATATCATCAGACCGTGTCTGAGACCTATGGCGGAGATAGATATATATATATATATATATATATATAGATATATATATATATATATATAAACTATAACTCGCCCACCGGCTGTTTCCACCAATGCATTTGAGAAGTGTCTTCATTTATGACCCTTGATGTTCTGTTACAATAAAATTTTATGACACTGATACCATGTTGGAGCCTGGAAATTGGAGGTGAAATCAACCTATGTTCCCAAGCCATGGTCACTCATGTTTAACACCAGAAAAAAAATTCTTTTATTCCCTTTAAGGTGAGAGCTGTGTATTGTGTTGACCATAGCTTGTGGACCAGATGTATAAATCACAATGTGGGACTCACGGTTGATGCGTACGTGGAAGGCATCCTTGTGGCCCCTTTGTCACCCCTACACAGCCTTACCTTACATATCTCTGCCCACAACCATCTTCTTTGTCACTGTTGTAGTGCCATTTCTGTTGCTGGTGATAATATGCCACGACAAAAGGCAACTCTGGAGTGGAAGGGTTTATTTGACTTACAACTCCAGAAGGAATTCATCATTTTGGAGAAGTCAAGACAGAAACTCATGCAGTTGGTCAATCACAAGCGTGAGTACAGAGAATAAATGTTTCCTTGCTTGCTCTATTTTTCACACTAGCTTTCCCTTCTCTTACTCAGTTCTGTTCCACCTGTCTAGGGAATGGTGCCATCCAAAGTGGACTGGGTCTTCCCATACCAATTAACAGTTAAATCCCACATAGATATGTTTACAGGTCCTCCTGACCTAGATAATTATTCATTAAAATACTCTTCCCATGTGATTCTAGGTTGTGTCAAATTGACAGTTAACACTAACCAGAATCCTCTCTTGTTTTCCAGTCCTGTACTCAAATACCGAAGGTTCTTAGACCATATGAAAATCTTCAACTCTGGTATCACTTTGATAGGAGACAGAGAGGGGTACTTTATATTCGCCATTACAATCACACATGTGTACTTCGTATTGCAGAAAAGAATCTGTGTACACGCACACTGTAAGTAGGCTGGCTCAGCAGTTTCCTAGTCCTCAGTTAACCTTTAATCTAGATGTCATCCAAAATACAACTCAGGAGGAATGAAAGATTAGTGGCCTTGGTGTGTGTAAAATCCCCACTACACACAGAGAAAAAGCAATAAGGAGAAAAACACCAACACCACAGATCTCAGAGACAAGACCAATCACCTGACTAGAGGGGCAAGGCTAACCTTTGGAATAATAGACTGTCTTCATTTCCTCTTCCTATGTAATCAGACGGCCAAAGATGAGTTGGAAGACAAATAGCTTCAAGATAATTTCCACTGATTTCTCACATTATGTAAGGTTTGGGGGCTAGGAGCTAATCAGGCCACACCTACTTGCAATGGCCCCTATCTTATTGCTGTGGTAAATAACATGGCAAGTCCCTACCAAGAACCAACCTCAGTAAGACTCTCCAGGTGCTAGAATTCCAGAATAGCAGACCCCATTCTCACTTCCCCAAAGAAGCTTACAGAATCAGGGCCACAGACTCCAAAATACCAGAAGGCTACAAGTATAATGGATATACCTCAATTTGATGTGCAACACCCCCACAACCTTGGAGTTAAACAGGGTTGCCTATTCTTTCTCCAGAATGCAGGACTCCCTCCTGTCCCTCTGTCACCCAGGAATTATGGTCAACTTGGCTGCAGTCTCAAGCTATGGACAACTCACCCCGTCTGTAGCATGAAACTTCCCTAGTTCTCTGATACCTAGAGAAGAGACTCCTACTCTGCCTCTTGGGCCTGATCTCCTGTCAGACCCCAGCCCTTCTCCATCTGTCTGCCTGTCTGTCTGTCTTGTCTGTCTTGAACTCTACTTGGAGGTCCCATTTTGCTGTCTTTCTATGGTGGTAATAATTATCCTAACAAATATTTACCTGAAAGGACAATCTCCCTCAGTGATCCCCACAAGCAAAACCTTTCAGATTGTGAGCTTTCTGAATAAAGTGTAGTTTTAAGACTTGACTCTGCTTACTGACTTCTGCGAGGCAATTGCATTTTCAACTTCCCAGCCCTTGTCCCCTAACTCTTTCATTATCACCCAGAGTCCATTGCTGTAAGTTCTTCCTGGTCACAAATGACCCTTTTGCACCACCCCAATATCTTTAGTCACGATCAACTATTAGAAAACGCAGCTCTGAAAGGATCCACCTCTCTGTGCTATCCCATGTATCTTTAAGTGGCCAAAGCAAATTCAGGCATCTAGTAAGATTTATCTCTGTTTAAATCTGTGGGACACATTTTCAAGGGGCCCACAGATCCCTACCACTCCTGCCAGGCAGTTCACACCTCTACTCTCCCATGAGTAATTCACACTTCACTCTTAGCAAGTTGCCCACCCCTTCCCATTCCTGTATCAGCTGAATTTAACTGAGAAAATAGCAACACAGGCAGGCAGAAGAGAACTTTCCTTGGGTGCTCTCCTGGGTGCTTTACTTCGACACTCCTGCTCACACCCTTTCTCTTCATTCCCCATGGCCTTGCCTTTCATCCTCCCTCCGAGAAGCAATGTGCTTTCTCCCTTCACATGTTCACAACCATGAGTTTCATCACATTACTCCATAAGCAGTGGCCTGAGCCCCTAAGTCCACCTGATTCATCTATCAGGACTTCAGTTATCAATCTCAATATGGAAAAAAAACCAAGCCTTACTGCCCTAAATGAGGTCAGGTGTTTTTTTCTCTCTGGGAATATTGTGATTACCCTGTGGCCATCTTGGAGGAGAGGTTGTCATGGCAACCAAATTCATAGCACAGTGTATAGTTTTAACCAGGACTATGGCAATGGTAATGGAGCAATTGACAACCTCTAGTAGGGAGAACCGCAGGAGCCTTACCTGTTATGCTTGCCACTACACCATCCTGCTCACATGCAGCCGCAAGGGATCTGGCAAATGCTAAAGCTTATAAGGAGAAGATTGGCAGCTTGGTAGGTAAAGACATGTCACAAAGGGATGATCTGGATTCAATTCTCTAGATTCCACATGGTAGGAGAGGACCAGTTCCACAAGTTACCTTCTTATGGACACACACACACACACACACACACACACACACACACACACACACACACACACACAGAGAGAGAGAGAGAGAGAGAGAGAGAGAGAGAGAGAGAGAGAGAGAGAGAGAAGGGACATAGGTACTCTACCTCCCACATATACACACACTAAAATAAGTAAGTTTCAAAGGTTGGCAGAACTCCATAACAGCTTTCATGAAGTCATCATCCAGGATGGGTGAGATTGTGATGTTGCAGCCATTTGGGGGGTGATTCATGTTCCCTATAACAACCTCTCACTCGTGATCTGTAATTAAGTTCAATAAACTCACGAACTTACCAAATAGCTTCAAGTTCAATAAACTCATGAATCTATGAAGTTCAGCTTCAAAGAAACCCTTACTTTGGTCCCTGGGCACTATCTAGATTAAAGAGAGAACCTCTGTCCATGTCTCCCCAGGAAAAAAAATTAACATAAGTCTGGACCTCCAGCCAATCAGCTGTGGCCATGGAGAGCAGTTCTGTCTCACCAGAGGTCAGCCGTAGAAAATATAGGTCTGGGCCAGGGAGATGGCTCAGTGGGTAAAGCTTCCTGCTACCAAGCATGAGTACCTGAGTTCGATCCCCAGGACCACATAATGGAAGAAGACAGACATCCACGGATTGTCCTCTGACCTCCACACACGCGCTATAGCACACACACATAGAAAAAGACACATGATAGATGATAGATAGATAGATAGATAGATAGATAGATAGATAGATAGATAGATAGACAGACAGACAGATAGATGATAGATAGACAGACAGACAGATAGATGATAGATAGACAGACAGGTTGATTGATTGATAAATGATAGATGGATGATAAATAGATGATAAATGTGACTTTAATTTTTTAGATAGAGATATAAATGTGATTTTAATTTGTTTAGAAGAAAAACAAAATATAATGTAGTCACTAGCCAAAAACAAACCAATAAAACAGAACACTCCAAAAGCTTGGCTTCCACTGGGATAAATTACATGTATTCAGGGGCATTAAACATTCAGAGAATTCAGTTTTTCTAAACTACTAAAAATGAAGAAATAGCCTCATAAAAGGAATAGAAGGAGACCATAGCTAAATGGAACGTGTATTTGGCTCTGTGTCTCCAAGGCCTCAAGTGACTCAGAGCTCAAGACGAACGAACTGTATTGATCTTTATTAATCCAGCAAATATCATGGCACCTAGCATTCAATATTTGCTAGATTGAAGAGAACCTGCTGGAAGATAATGAAAAGAGAAAAATTGCCAGCACCGTCAGCACAACAACTCTCCTGTCTATAAGATGGAAAAATTCAATTCTTCCCACTGACTCCGATTCTGCCCCAGCGCTGTAGTCTGTCCTGAACGATGTGAAGAAAACCTTTATTTCGGTGACATTTGGTCATAAGATGGACGGAAGTCTCATACAAAACTTACAGTTCGGCAGTGCCTTTCAGCTAAGCATTCCCTGTGCGGTGTCTCTGAAAGCCAAGGGCGGACACTGCACAGGGTGGCATTTCCATGGAGAGATGGGGGTGGAGTGGGCTGCTTCTGACCAAATCTGAGCAGAGCTGAGAAATCCCCAGCGGTGAAGCGCTGAGCCCCGGGTGTGTCAGAACCACCTGCTGGACTGTTTGAGCTGTCTGCCCTTTACTGTGATGCTAGTGTTACCCAAGTGGCTGTGCCAGTCTTACATAGTCACTTTGAGGGGAGAGGTGAAGTGACTGGAAGATGACAAACAGATTTTGAAAATCCCAGCTACCTCTCCCCCCTCTCCCCTTCACTCTCTGGAATAACAGACAATTTAAGAGCTGGTTTGAGGTTGGATCTGTCCTTCTCAAATATCAGCATGTAGTTTATGTATGTATAAATATATGCATGTATATGCCGTTGAGTTCCAGAAAGGATGGCAGATGGCTTAAAGGATATACAAAATATGAAAAGGGGAGGATAAAAAATAGAAGTAAAATGCCAAAAAAAGGTAAAAATAAAAAAGTTGAAAACTCAAGTGTGAATAGCCCTAAGTGTGTGTGTGAGTGTGTGTGTGTGTGTGTGTGTGTGTGTGTGTGTGTGTGTGTGTGTCCAGGTGTAGACCAGAGGCTAACATCTGACGTTTTTCTCAACCATGTTCTACCTTTCTGTTTTAAATGTGATTGGGACTCCCTAATTTAGCTAGACTGGCTGGCCAGCAAGTCTCAGGCATCCTCCTGTCTCTGCTTCCTCAAAATTGGGGGCTTAAACTCAAGACCTAGTGCTTTCCTTGCAAGTATGTCCCTGACTGAGCCATTTCCCCAGACCCCTAAATGCACTTTCATGAAACTGAATTGCACTTGGCAAAGGACGTATAAAGACTAAAGACATAGACAAGGCACTCAGAGAGTATCAGTCGCCAGAGCATCTCCTGGAGATAAACATACATTGCTAAGTTAGAGAGTTCCTAGTGGATAGAAGCAAGGGTTTAATAGATCTGGTACTGTCATAGGATCCCCACAAGAGAGCCTTTGGAACATTAGGAGCTACTAGACAGAATCAGGGGCCATTATTTCTACCATCCCTCCTACTCAGATGGTGACCCCAGATGGAGGTACCTGGATTTCAACCGTTGATGTATGCATTTCTACCACAGCCTCATATAACTAGCCTCCAATGGTTGGGCTGTTTAGAAAACAGATGGGGCTTGGAGAATGACTGATTATCTTGAACCAGGTGCTGCTTTCAATGGCAACTGCTCTTCCAGATCTAGCTTTGTGGGCAGAAGAAATAAACACACCCTCTACTGTCCGGTAGATTGCTGTCAATCAGAAAAGTGTCCTTCTCTTTGGATCCATGAAGAAGACTGTCAAAAGAAGTTTGCTGGCAGTGTGAAGGCTAGCTACACACCTTCCCTGATCTACTGCAGTGCAATCTGTGTAGAGAAGGATAGCTATTATTTTGGTTTGGAATGAGTGGGATTATTAAGCAAGTAGCAAATAAAGAAGTAAGGAAATTTAAAAAATCCCACACTAGCAGATAGCTGGCAAAACATCATCATCAAATCAGGTGCTCTCAACATCAAGCAGAAGAGACTGGGAAGCCCTCCTGAAACATTAGCTCCTCAGTTCTTGAGTCCAGAAAGAGCAGACCAGCCAGCTCCCAATTTCTTATTCCCATTGTAGACATTTTTACAGCATGGGACAGACAATAGTAATCTCTATTGGAGATAGTTCACCTGTTACCTGCTCTAGTGGGCAAAATGTTTTTGAGGTTTTGTTTGGTTTGGTTTTCCAATGTGTTTTGGTATGTATGAGCATTTTGCCTGAATGTATTTCTGTCAATCATGGACATGGTGCAGAGGTAGAAAGAAGGCATTGGATCCCCTGGAACTTGATTATAGATGGTTGTAAGCCATCACATGGACACTGGTAACCAAACCCAGAATCTCTGCAAGAGCAACAAGTGCTCTTAATGTCTGAGCCATCTCTAGAACTCCAAGGTGCAGTGTTCTTCATACCTTTAGTTGTCTGCTCTTCTCTTCCTTCCCTGTTTCAATGCAGGAATCTGGCCTGTTCCGGAACTAGGAGAGGACAGTTGAAATAAATACGATTTACTCTGGGACAAGTTGGACCATTTTTTTTTAAAGAATCAGCTATCAACTACCACAGAAAACACATGGCAATTTACCAATATAATTTATATTACATATGTAAACACTCCAGCCTTGTGCATAATGTAGTCCATAGAAACTGGCCACCCTCCTACTCTTTAGACCAACATTCTATCTCATTGAAATAATGCTATTACAGTGATTAGACCAGGTGAACAACTACTTTAGGCATGTTAAGATAATATTTTGGCTCTTTCTTTTCTTTCTCTCATCCCTTCTCCTTGTCTCATTCTCCCATTAAATCTTTCCACGTGGAAAAACAAACAAAAGATAATATTTTGATTCTCTTGCCACCTCTTTACCCACCTTCGTCAGACCTGTAGATCCTGATTCACATGGGTCAGATTGCCTTCCCTCACCCAACTTCCCTGCTTGCTGAATCTTCTGGGTCACCCCTAGCTGCCCTGAGCAGTCTGCTATCCCTGGTAGACTTCCACTCTCCCACCATCTCTCTGCCCACCTTCATCAGACCTGCTGCTGACCTGGAATGGTACAGCTCATGGAAACTCATAAGAGGCCTGCCACAGCAGAACCATCAAAGTTAAGTCCCCTCCCAATACCTACTACAACAGGAACATCCAGGGACCAAAGCCATCCAGATGGCTAAAGACCCTCAAAAAAAAAAAAAAAAAACAATCAACAAAAGCCAAGGCAATGTGACACCTCCAGAGAACAGCTACCCTACTATAGCAAGACTTGGATATCCTAACACAACTGAAGCACAAGAAAATGACCTTAAATCCAATTTTATACAGATGATAGAAGCCTTTAAGGAGGAAATGAATAAATTCTCTCCTGACATGTGTCTGCATGTGTTCAAACCCCACATTCCTGGTATGAATGTCTGCCTTTGGGTTTCCTTTGCTGTGAAGAGACATTATAACCAAGGCAATTCTTATAAAGAACAACATTTAATTGGGGCTGGATTATAGGATCTGAGGTTCAGTCTATTATCATCATGACAGGAAGCAAGGCAGCATCCAGACAGTCATGGTGCTAGAAATGCTGAGAGTTTTACATCTTCATCCAAAGGAAGCCAAAAGAAGACATTCTCCAGGCAGCTAGGAGGAGGATCACAAAGCCAACTCCCACAGTGACATACTTCCTCCAATAGTGCTATTCCCTGGGCCAAGCATGTTCAAAACACCACAAATCTCCTAAAGAAATACAGGAATCAAACAGATAGCAGCCTTTAAAGAGGAAGCAAATAAATACTTTAAAGAAATAAAGGGAAATACAATTAAATAGATAAAGAAAATAAACAAAACTGTTCGAGACTTATAAAAAAATAAAATAAAAAATGGAACACAAACTGAGGGAATTCTGGAGATAGAAAAACCAGGGAAGAGAACAGGAGCAACAGATACAAGCATCACCAACAGAACACAAAATATGGAAGAGAAAATCTCAGATGTAGAAGATAAAATAGAGGAAACTGATACATTAATCAAAGAAAATGTTAAAAAAATTAAAATCCAAAAAAGTTCTTGACACATTCAGGAAATCTGGGATACCATGAAAAGACTTAACCTAAGAATAATATGAATAGAAGAAAGTGAAAAGCCCCATCTTCAAGTACCAGGAAATACTTTCAACAAAATCTTAGAGGAAAACCTTACCAACCTGAGGAAAGAGATGCCTATAAATATACAAGAAGTTTATAGAACACCAATTAGATAGGAGCAAAAAAGAAGATCCTCCTGCCACAAAATAATGCAAGCACAAAATCTACAGAAGAAAAAGACTATTAAAAGCAGCAAGGGATAAAGACCAAGTAACATGCAAAGGCAGACCTATCAGAATTACATCTGACTTCTTGACAGAGATTCTAAAAGCTAGAAGGGCCTGGACAGATATTTTAGAACCTCTACAAAACCACAAGTACCAACCTAGCCTACTATACCCAGCAAAACTCTCAATTACTATAGATGGAGAAAGCAATAAAACTTTTGAATAAAAATTTATTCTGTCTACAAGAAATGTTGAGGTGAGAGGTGAGAGATGGAGCGGAGACTGGGGAATAGCCAAATAATAACTGGACCACCTAGGGACCCATCCCTGGCAAGCACCAATCAATGCTTGCAGGCAGGAGTCTAGCAAGCCTGTCCTCTGAGAGGCTACCCCCCCCCCATCTGACTCAAAAGGAGGCCAAACAGTGAATGGAGCTTGAGGGCCTTTTATGTAAGAGCTCAGGGAAGGATTAGAGCCCCAAAGGGGATAGAAACTCCACAGGAGATCAATAGAGTCAACCAACCTGGACCCTTGGGGCTCTCAGAGACTGAACCACTAATGAAAGAGCATACCCAGGCTAGACCTACCCCTCAGCCTCCCACACATATATTCCAGCTGGGCAGCTTGGTCTTCATGTGGGTTCCAAACAACTGGAGCAGGGGATATCCCAAAAGCTGTTGCCTGTCTGTGGGATGTGTTATTCCAACTGGACTGCCTTGTCTGGTCTCAGTGGGAGAGGATGCACTAGCCCCACAGAGATTTATACACGGAATGGGATGAGGGGGGGAGGGGATAGTGGGAAGGATTGTGGAAGGGATGACTGGGAGGGGGAAGCAAGCAAACCAACAAACAAGAAAGATAATATTTGCATTGGGGCAAAAGAAATAAATTTTTCCAAGAGACAATGGATGGAATGTCATGGCCTCCTGGAGTATACCTTGATATCTCTTTCATCTCTTTCTTGACATCTGTCATAGCAACACATCTGTAATCCCAGAATTTAAGAGGTAGATGCAGGAGAACAGAATTTCAAGGGTCATCCTCAACTACTCAGGGCTACAAGAGATCCAATTCAAAGAAGGGGAAGGGGAGGAGGTGGAAAAGGAAGAGAAGGAAAACAGAGAAGGAAACAAACAAAAAAATAAAAGGGAGCTCCTTTTTCAGGTGAAGAGTAAGTTGCTGCGTCAGACTCATCCTATCACTAGGAACGAACAGTCTTTCTTTCCTATAATGACAAGTCTTGTTGGAGCGAAAGGCAGGGGACATAGGCAGTTACCAAATGACCCCTAAAGGCTCTCATTTTCAGTAGGTCACAGAACAGGAACGAACCCTGAAGCAGGCTGAAGTTACTATTCAAGCACCTGTGCCACTGGATCACATGACCTACACTTGTCACCTACCATCTCTGTTTCAGTCTGCACCTATGGGCTCACAAGGCCAGGGAACAGGGTCCATGGTTCACACATTGTCCTACATGAGACATTCAGTGGCAGAAGCATTTCCACCTCACACTGGGATGGGCCAGAAAGACAGTGATAAAAGTAGATGATTCCAGTGAACAACTTGGATACAGTAGCTAATTCTTCATTTTGCCTGGAAGGAGGGGCAACCAGAAGGGTGTGTCTAAATCACTGAAGAGTTCACAGATAATGCTTTCCTTAAAAGAAAGAAGGCTGGGGAGGTGGCTCAACTGATGAAGTGTTTGCTCTGCGAGCATGAGGACTGAGTCCAATTCCCAGAACCCACAGAACAAGAAGGGGGAAGAAGAATAAAAGGAAGCATATTTAAAGTCCTAGCAGTGAAGAGGGAGAGATAGGAAGCACCCTTCTGCTTACTGCCAGTAAGCCTAGCTAAGTTGACAAGTTACAGGTATGCTTAAGAGATGGTTCAGTGGTTAAAAGCAGTTAATCTAGAAGATATGAGTTTGGTTCCTAACACTCAAAGTGGGTGACTCACAGTACTTGAACTTGCAAGAGATCCAACATCCTCTTCTGGTCCCCAAGAGCACAAATACACACTCACACATGCACACACATGCACACACACACACACACACACACACACACACACACACACAGGCACACACACAAAAGAAAAAAATCTCAAAAACCCTAGAATGAACACTTCTAAGACACTTCTAAGGTAAACATTCACAGAACACTCACAGATATCACTGGACTATGTACACACACACAGACACACACACACACACACACACATTTCTCTCTCTCTCTCTCTCTCTCTCTCTCTCTCTCTCTCTCTCTCTCTCTCTCTCTCTTTCTCTGTCTCTACTATCCTCTCAGCTCCCCTCCCCATGCCATGAATAAACTCTATTCTATACTATACCATCCTGTGGCTGGCCCCTCAGGGAGAAGGGATACCTCAGCATGGGCCCATCAAGGTACCCCTTTCCCCGTACCTGACTACACATCCATCAAAACATATCCCTTTTTATAAACACAACACCTGGGGCAAGCAGGTGTTGCAGGCCAGTATCTTTAACAATACAATTCATAGCAAAAGACCAAACCTCAGCTTAAGCTGAAACAAACCTTTTCCCTCTAGGTTTCTTTTGTCAAGGTATTCATCACAACCGGATCGGAAACTAGAAGAGGAACCAAGTGGTAATGTGGAAGAATAGCCTATGATCCCAGCACTTGTGTAGCAAGAAGGGAAGACATGAGAACCTGAGAGTGCGGCAAACAACAGAAGGGTCTCCATCTCAAACAAGGTGTAAGGAGAGGGCCAACTCCCAAGGCTGTCCTCTAACCTCCACACAGACAGCATGGTGCCATGTATGTCTGCATTCACACACACACACAAATGTGGGCATGCACACTCAAGTGATACACACAATCACAATTTTTAAAGAGCAAGGCCTTTGACTTTTCCTCTCATAGACTAACTGTAAAAGAAAGACCAGAGGAGTCATAGGATTCCCCCCACAACCAAGTGACCCCCAAGGATCAGATCCTCAATTGGCCTTGACAATGTACAAAAAATGAAAATTGTACTTGGATACCTACATGGTCTCAAACACTCAGCAGGAAAGTATAACCGAGAATAAAATGATCAGTTTGCTTATTTAACAGTTCAAGGGACTGCAGACTTCAGATATTACACTTAACCATATAAAATGTTATTTGAACAGCTATTTCTCACTAACAATTCTCTTCTTGATATCTCCCACATATAGGACAAGACCTTGCTTACTTCAGCACTGCAGGGTCTATCCACAGCTGAGAGGTAGGGAAAGGCTATTTTCTTAAATACTGAGGCCAAATCTAAAAGCTGGATTTACCAATTATGGGACTTATGTGACACCATCTCTTCCTGGGAGAGCACTTCTCACAGCTATAACATGTCTTTCTACACCCTTACCACCCATGTTCCCCGATTAAAGGAAGCTGCCAGATACGCTGTCATCAGAATCACAGGCTGGGGGAACTACTCAGGGATTTTTCAAGGGATTTTCTTGGGACTTTGCTAGATTATCCTATTAAAAGGATCTAAATATCAGAGGAGGATTCTATTTCTCTTTAAAATTGTCAATTAATGCTGACCTTAGCTGACTTCTTTTATAAAGCTTTCATATGCTTATTTCCTATGAAGGAGTCTAAAGAAACAAACAACTAATTACATCGACCTTATCCTCCTACAGGACTCTGAAACGTGGTCCAGCCAATTGTACAATTGCATTCACATTACTAAACAAAACTTATCGATCGAGATGTTAAAATTTTTTTCTCATTAACTTTGTCTCTTAATGTTCCCCACAAAGTTGTAACAGAAGAGACTGGATAGCTGACTCTGAACGTAGGCTGACCAGGGAAAATAGTCTCAAGTTCTTCCACCAAACCACCAGCCTTACATCCTGGAAAGAACAACAGTGACAAAGGTCCTCAGGCTTGCTAACACCCATGACTAAAGCTGCCAAGCATTCTTGTTTTTTAAGGCTTGTTTTATTTTAATGACTGATCCACATGAGGCCACAGCCTGGCCACTGTGTATTGACATGAGGGAAACTTCATTTCTTGGTCTCTTCCTCCTGGGACAGAGTCTTGATGATCTCCTTCTTGGAAGCGCTCCTCCCGGTGCTTTCCTGCTTCCTTGGTCTTAGACCTGCAAGCTTCAGTCTGGTCAGCCAGTAGCTTCTTGCAGGCCTTGTCTGTCTTCAGTTTGTGGATATGCTCCATGAGAATCCGCTTGTTTTTGAACACATTCCCTTTGACCTTCAGGTACAGGCTGTGATACATATGGCGGTGAATCTTCTTAAATTCCCGGTATCTCCTGAGAAGCCGGCGCAGGATCCTCATCCTTTACATTCAGGTCACCTTCTCGGGCATCCAAGCGTTGGCAGTACCCTTCCTCTTCCTTATGCTCATATGCCTGCCCTTCTGTCGGGCCAAGGTGTTTTTCCAGCATCGAGCTAGGGAATGGACAGTCACAGGCTTCCAGATGATCAGGCCATCTTTGATCAGCTTCCTGATCTGCTGACGGGAGTTGGAATCGGCGATTTCGTTGGTTTCGTTGGGGTCCTACCAGACCTTCTTTTTTACCACAGCAGAGGACGCTAGAGACAAGCCTCTTCAGTAGCCTGAGCATGCTCATGGCTGCAGACGCAGCAGCGAAAAGGACCAAGCATTCTTTAGAGGGTTTTTCTTGCCTGTTCCCTTCCAATATGAGCAAACTGCCCCGTTTCCTGTACCCCAGGGATGCCTGTGGTCATCACATGGCTGTCTTGTATTTTGGATCTTTGCTGTCTGGTATGTAGTCCCTTAGATCGCCCCTCCTCCGAGGGACTCTAACTGCTGCCCCCTTTACATTGCCCCTTTGCTAACTACAAAACAGTTGGAGTGGTCTGTGTCCCCAAACCCCTGACAGCAGTCCAGGTGACCTCTGGAAGGGCACTAGTGTGCTATCTACCTCACCCTTCTTCTTAGCACTCTGGGCATCTGTTTTTTTCAGGGCTTGGGACTAAGACAGCTGATCTGAGGCTTCTTTGCATCAGTTAACTTCTCTGTCTCACCAGCTCACAACAAACCTTAAAGAAAATTTGGATCAGTTTAACATCCTTCAGGACAGACTTCGTTTTCAGACTGCTGTGGTACTCCAAAATTAAGAGGACTAGAGCTCCTGACTACTGCTAAAGATGGGATCTGTACTCCTCTCCAGGGACAACACTTCTGAACTAACAAGTCCAAACTGGTTCCAGATGAGGCTCGAAGACTTAGGTACCAGACCAAAAGACAGTTAACTATCCTGCTTCTATGGATGGGGTCTGAAGGAACCCCACTCTCCAAATTCCAAATATCAGAAGAGACATATGGCTATATGTGGTGTTTATTAGCATACTAAAGAACATTCTGGCTACCAGGATCCCTCTGTATCACAAGTACTTGTTATGTATTTCAGAGTCCATCCTAGCTTTTCTCACCTCCTCCCCTACACTAAACTTGTCCAGTTCATGGGCTCCCCTCCCACTAGATACTCATTCTCTTTATAACCCTGCTATTTTTGATATCTCTTTATGCTCAGTCTCTCTCTCTCTCTCTCTCTCTCTCTCTCTCTCTCTCTCTGTCCCCCCATTTCTCACACACACACTCTCTCTATTCCTCTCTTTATGTGTGTCCCCCCTGTTTATCACACCCTCTCTGTTCCTTTCTATCTCTCTGTCTCTGTCTGTCTCTCTGTCTTTCTATTTCTCTCCATTTCTGTCCTTCTCTGTCTATCTCTGTCTGTATGTATGTCTGTCTGTCTGTCTGTCTGTATGTATGTATGTATGTATGTATGTATGTATGTATGTATGTTTCTGCTCCTGCTTCTTTCATGGCCAAATCTAGTCCTCTAGTCCTGGTCAGTCTACTATTTTCTTTCCTTGCTCTGAACTCTTTCTAGGTGCCTCTGGACGTGTTCTCTCTCTCTCTCTCTCTCTCTCTCTCTGTCTCTCTCTCTCTCTCTCCCTCCCTCCCTCCCTCCCTCCCTCCCTCCCTCATTTACAACATAAATCTTCCCCTTAACTAAAGCCTGGAGTGGTCATGTTGTCCACTATACTATGGAGTGGTTTATACAGTTTGCTCCCTTTCTGGCTTCTCCCCTTGGTTACTTCTTTCCTCCTTAGTATTCTCATCCTCAATTTTTATCCTTTTTTTTTAAAGCTTTATAGAAGTTTCCCCTGTATCAAATCACTGCTGTCCCAGGGTCCACATCAGGACAATGGTTACCCTGCCTAAGGTTCCAACCGAGTCCCCTAATCTTTGGTCTCATCTTTCTCACTAGAACCTCCATCTAATTAACTGGTTTCAAAGGTTAACCTAGGAGTACAGGACAAGTGCACACTCCATCATCTCTAATCGAGCTCCTGCTGCTCTATGAAGTCAGCTTGTTGAAGACAGGGGGAGTATGAAGTGGCTATAAAATAAGAAGAGGTAAATACTATGAATATCCCAGTGACCTGCTGCTTAGGAGATCCTTACGACTAATGATATTTGGTTCCCATTTTAACTGTACATAATAACTTTCATTATGACATTTTCATACACAAATACAACGTGCTTTGGTCATATTCACCCATCACTACTCTCTTAGCCCCTATAGAGCATGCTACCGCAGACTGTTCCTTGGGGCCATAGATATAGGTAACACCAAAGAAAGTATAACCAAGAAAGAAAGGTATTTCAGACCACCCATTAGAATAAGAAGTCTATTTCAGGGCTTTGGGGAAGGAGAGAGAGTGTCTTACATCTGGGAGGAAAGGAGGAAGGAATCTTGTTCATGTGTGACTTAGAAGATGTAGGGAAGTGTGGAGGAGGGGCGCACTTAGATGAGCATAGGGAATAGGCATTTGAATTGAGCTGCATTCATGTATGAGTGACGGATGTGCTGGAAGCCTCTGATGGCCTCTGGCACCTGGGAGTCTGTAAACCTCCTTGAGGCAAGAGCGATTGATGACTGTCATTGTCCTAGAATCCAGACACTTGGGGATTCTGGGATCAACAATGAGGATGTAGACAGAGAGGGCTCTAAGTAAGCCTACTTTGAGCGGCATTTGGTCTGGAATTTAACAGTTCCTTCCTGGGGAGCCCTGGTACCTATGGAGCCTGGTACACATTCACAGATCGGCTCTCTGTAAGGTGCTTGACCATAGCTATGAGACTACCAAGCAAGAGTGGTCCGAGTATCCCCTAGCTTAAATCTAACCAATATATGCATACACACACACATATGTACATACATATATACATAAATACATGCAAACATACATACATACATACATACATACATACATACATACATACATACAGTGTTCTGTTTCTTTTGGTTGACACAGTGCCTAGCCTAGAGTGTTAGAGGGTTGTGATGACCAGCCATGAATCCTATGAGTCTTTGAGGAGCCTCAGCTCTGGTATCTGCCATGGTCTGCTCCCAGCTCTGTTTGTGAAGGAGGAACCATTATACCTCCATGCCTTCTTCTTTGCAGTCCAAACTGACAGCATTACACCACCTCAGTGAGTAAGAAATGGCTGCCGGGTCCCTTGTACTCAGTTTCAAACCTGGATTAATCACATATCAGCTGCAGTCATCTGAAACACAGGGTTCACCCTTACCTCTGCTCCTCTGAGCAGGATGTGACTTCAAGCTCATTCTTGGTGAACTATGACCCTGCTCCATCTTCCCTCGGGAAACAGGCTTTCCTGTTGAGTGAAGGGACACTTACATTGAGAGTCTGAAGCCTTGACACCTCTTGTGACATTTGTCATTGTTTTTTTCCCCCAGTTGATCTGACCTTCCAAGGAGACCTGTCCATCCTTGTCTTTTCTAATATGACTACAAACCCTGAGTCCGAACCTTTCTTTATTTTTAGTGCTGCAGTTCACGCATGGCCTTACACATGCTAAGCAAGAGCTTAAGCACTGAGCTGCATCCTAGCCCATGTTCTCCCTCTAACTGCCCCAAGAAATGACATTTTCATAGCTACAGCTCTGTTTTTCCTACTGTGATCATCAGCCGTCTCTGTGTGATCAAAGATGGTGGTCATAGTCTATGCCCTAAGAAGTCAAGTTTGGCCATCTGTCCTCAAGAAACCAATTAGAAGAATCAAGTTAATGGTACAAAGCAGGAAAAGGAGATGCGTTCAATGTCACCACACTGGGAAGAGGGACAAAGAGATCCAGCAACTCCCCCTGCTTCCTATCAAACTTTGGGGTCCTGGAATGAGATTAAAGTTCAAATACAGGGCTAAGAACATGCACATCTAAATCACCCTGGTCAAGGAATGGACCTGCACATCACTGACCGCCATTGTCCTGGCATCAGCCCTAAGGTAGTCTGGCAGGTTGTTAGAACTGTGAGAAAATTCTTCTCTGCCTTTTCATTCCCCTAGCATGAGATTGTTAGGGAAATTCTCAACATTTTTGGCAGGGAATGGGGCAGGAGGATAAATTGTTTCAAGTCTGATGGTCAAATTGAGAAACGCAAATGTCTCTTTAAAATGTCTTCATTCCTGGCAGCCAGATACAGTGGAGACAGAACATTTCCACTTCAGAGAGTGGCTCCTACCACCACCCCAGCCCAGAGTGCACACTGATCCTGAGTTCCTCATAACTTGTGCCTGTAGGAAACTGGCCTGGCTGAGTTACAGCCAAAAGCAAAGGGGCCTTGTCTCAGGGACACCTGACACAAATATAGCCTGAGAGAGACCCACTAAGGGGAGAAGGTGGGAACCAAGAGGAAACTAAAGCCAAGGATGCTACTACAACTAAGTCCTTGGTGCAAACCTGCAAGTGTCTGCAAGCATTCCTAATGCTCTTCCTTCTTAAGGGAGCAGCCATTTCAACAATGCTTACAAAAACAAAAGCTGCTAAACAATGGAGATGCCCAATAATAGAAGATTAGCCAGCTGGGACAAAGGATGCCTTCACCTTATGCCTGCTTCCTTGCTTTTTTAAAAGGGGAGAGTGTGAAACGCAGTGTCACAGATCATGTTATCGAAAATAACATGATATTATTTGGAAGTAATTTTCCAAATTTAAGAAAATTGTGAGGGTCGGCTCATCTGAGTACAACGGGAGAAACCTGCCCTGGTTTGTGACAGTGGTGTCTCAGTAAACCGCTTGATGGGTCAGCAGGATGAGCTGAGTTTAATCCCCAGTACCCACATTTAAAAATCCTGAATAGTGTCATGCATTTGTAACTCGGGACTGGTAGAAAAGGGGGATCCCTGGGATTCACTTATGAGACAGCAAGCCTGCTCCCTAGAGTTTCAAACCAGAGAGAGAGACGACTCAATAAAAATAAACAAACAAACAAACAAACAAACAAATATTGGCTAGTGAGATGTCTCAGGGCTAACAGCACTTGCTGCCAAGCCTGGAAACCTGAGTTTGATCCCTAGATGGGAGGAGAGAACACACTCATGAATGTTTTTCTCTGCTCTCCATGTATGTACTATGAAATGCACATGCGCATCTTCCTACACACATACACACATGCACGACAACAATAAATACAAATGTGAAAGAAAAGAAAACAACAAAAACCAAGGTAGGCAGCTTCTGAGGAATGACGTGTCCTTTGGGCCTCCACACGCATGTGCACATACCCATGGCAAAACACACAGAAAATGCCAAATCATTTTTAGGAGTAACTAACAGAATGAGTTAAACCAAATGGCTTATTTGCTTTGAAATTTAAATTACAGACTTTACCAGAGGAATGACTCTGTGTGTGTGTGTGTGTGTGTGTGTGTGTGTGTGTGTATGTGTGTGTGTCTGTTGGCAGGTCTCTGTGGGAAATAAATTTTTGATAGAGTAGATTTTGCTTCCTAGTACATGTATTTCTTTGGTTTCTTTACAATTACTATGTTTGTATAATTTTCAAGTAAGGATTAAAAAATGATGCTTTTCAGTGGTTCAAAGTCATTCTTAGCCACCTATCAATTTTGGGCTACATGAGACCTTATCTGAAAAAAGAATAATGTAACAATTATGCTTTGGAAGCCTGAGAAATGACAGAAAAATATTTACAATGTTAGGTAAAGTTTGTTTTTGTTGTTGTTTCAGACAGGGTCTTATATAGGAAAAGCAAAAATGTGACTGGACAGACCCCCCACGCGCGCACACACACACACACACACACACACACACACACACACTACCTTACTATTTAAGATAAACTACCAGGAATACCTTGTTCAGGAGGCAAACTGGGATTATGTGCAATTTACCACATATAAATTAATCACCCATTCAAACCATCCTGGCAGACAGCCTCCATGTATGTCCGACACTTCTCAGGCGTACAGAATCCAGACTGCCAATAACTGACTCTGTAGGGTGTTCAGAGGAGACAAGAGTTTTATCAGGAATTTGAGTTCAGTGCATTGGAGCCCAGGAAACTGCTGACGATAGTTGGTTGGAAGGCTTTACTGAATAATCAATGTGATAAACAAGGCAACATGAAAATAATAAAAACCTGAAGAAATCAAATTCAAGGAGAAGGGTTTAATTTGACACATGATTTTAGATATCCGACATCGTGGGTTGCCTCATTGTTTCAGAGCCCTTGGCAAGGTAGGGCATCATAGTGGGCTGGTGAAACACAAAGCTAGTTGCTTACTTCTGGTATCTGGGAGTTAAGGAGGGTGATAAAGGGATTATACTATGCCCATCTTCAACAGCATGCTTCCAGGAACATGGCTCCCTGCTAGGAGACCCCACCTTCAAAAAGCTCTATTACCTTGAACTACTACTACTTGAGTGCCTTCGGGGGATACTTCACCAATGTATAGCAGCTCCAAGCCCTGAATGAGAAGAGCAAGTATATTTTGTAGAAAATGGGTTCTCCAGAGGCTTTGAACCCCCCCCAAAAAAGTAATGAAATTGACAAATAAACAGATTGTTGTTGGGGTGCTGATTAAGAAGGAACTATTAGGTAAAAGTAACTTCTAAGAGCGATTTCTTTGTGGGTTTTTTCCCCTACTTTGTATCTGTGAAGAAAAGGAGCCCACAGGACAGAGATACAGCGCAGATCCTGATTTAAGAGTCAAAAGTGGGACCAAGTCCACAGAGGAAGGCAAGAGCTGACAGAAGGAAGTCTGTGCCTTTGGAGGACACAAGAAAGAAACAGACATTTGTGAAACAGAAGGTGTGGGAAATGGAGATGCCATCATTGGTAGCACAGGTTCCCTTCTCTTTCTTTCCATGTTGTCTTAGTCACTGTT
Organism: Rattus rattus; assembly: GCF_011064425.1. Taxonomy (NCBI): domain Eukaryota; kingdom Metazoa; phylum Chordata; class Mammalia; order Rodentia; family Muridae; genus Rattus; species Rattus rattus. The sequence continues at coordinate 8,665,089 of NC_046163.1, read as the reverse complement.
CTATCACTGTGAAGAGACACAACGGCCAAAGCAACTCTTATTAAAGAAAACATTTATTTGGCGGCTTACTTACAGCTTTAGAGGTTTAGTCCACTATCATCATGGCAGGGAGCATGACAGTACATATGGCACTGGAGCAGTAACTCAAAGGTATGTCTTGATCTGCAGGCCTAGAAAGAGACACTGAACTTACTATGTGCTTTTGAAACATTAAAGTCCACCTTCAATGGCATACTTCCTGATGTTACTCTTAGCCTCACTTCCTGATCCTTCTAATCCTTTCAAGTAGTGCCACTCTGTGGTGACTAAGCAGTCAATTTACGAGCCTAAGGGGGACATTCCTATTCACACCACTACTGTCTTTCACTCATTCTTATGGTCTCATGGACAGGGTGGTCTCCAAACTCACTAGATAGTCAGGGATAACCTTGAATTTCTAATCTTCCTGTAATCTAGCTTCTTTGGATTACAAGGTGTAAAATATCATGTGCGGTCTTTGCATTGCTAAGGATAGACCCCAGGGCTTCATGCATGTTAGGCAAGCACTATACCAACTGAGCCTCATCCCCAGCCTAGGGACCTCTCATTTCTTAGTAATGAAGAAATGACAACACCAACAATGTTCTCTAAGTACAAAGGATCAAGTATAGCTTGAGGAGTGTGGAAACATTTCACATCCCCACAGGTAACACCTCTGTAGTTAGCCATTTACACTCATTTTATCCCTACAAGAAGGCTCTGATGGAAATTTTATATTATCATCATGTTCATTTACACATGGGAAATCAAGGCACAGTGAACTTGCAGTTACATAGACAGTAAGTGGCAAGGCTGGATTTGAACCCAGGAAGCCACCAGCCAATATGGGAATTTAGTGGAAAATAACCCAGAACCACTAAGAGGTAATGCAATCACAATGCGAACTCAGCACTGGTTAAAGATTATGAGTTTGGCCTGGGAGATGGCTCAGTGTAATAGCACCTGCTGTGTAAACATGAGGACTCTGTTTAAATTCCCCAGGACCTATGTAAAAATCCAAGTAACCCCAGGGCTGGTGAGTAGAGATGAGAGGATTTCTGGGGCTTCGTGATCAGCAAATCTAGATGGAGAAATGTGGACTCTAATATTCAGTGAGATACCTTGTTTCAAATAAGGTGAACTCTCCCTCCCTCCCTCTTTCCCTCCCTCTCTTTCCCCGCCCCCTCCCCTCCCCCCTTGCATGCACACGCGCACGCACACACACACACACACACACACACACAAGTATTTTCTATCAAGTCAGTCAGAATTTTTGTTTTTACACACCTCCAGTGAGAACCCTGAAGGGTCTAGCTGCTGCTTTCCTCTCCTCCCCCTCCCCATCCCCCTCCTCCTCCCCCTCCTCCTCCTCTACTTCCTCTTCCTTTTCTTCTTTCTTTTATTCTTCCTCTTTTCTTCCTTCTTCTTTTTCTTCTTTTTCTTTCTTCTTCCTCCTCCTCCTCCTTTTCTTCCCCCTCCTCCTCTTCCCCCCTCCTCCATCTTCTTCTTTCCCAAAAGAAAGACATTCACCCAGGCATGGAATTCCCAGGAAGCAGCTTGAACTCCTTATGAGAACACTCAGGTGGAACATTCTCTTGGAGGATGCCAACTGAGGGCAAGTAGCCACCATACTGAGCATGTAACCATCAGGCAGGAGCAAGAGCATGGCTTCCCATCCAGCAATTTTGCCTTGTCCCATGGTGGAACTAGAAGCATTGGGGGAAGAACTAGTTGTTGCCAATGAAGCTGAATGAGAGGGTCTAAAGATAGACAAAGAATACCCATAGAGAGAAGATAGAAATCAGATAATTTGGACATTCTGCAGAGAAGCTGCAGAATGGGTGCAGATCCAGAGAGCTGAATCTCAGCCTCATTTCTTAGCAGCAATTACACCCTTGCTGTCGTATTCTTGCTAATTGCTCTCTCTCCTCTCTGTTTCCTGGTTATAAGAAAAAGAAAAGTTCTCAGGTCACCTTCATGGTACATGAAGGTATAGGAGGAATGTGGGTCCTTGGGCTCACAGGTAATCACTGGGGAACCAGGAATGTTAAACACACAGGGCTGTCCCTTCAAAAGGAGAGATGTATATCCCATGTTCTTCCCAGAAGGCTTGAAGTGGTAGTGGCTAATAGCCTGGTGAACTTTGCACTGTCTGCGTGGCTGAGACCAAGATTATCCCCTAGACCCTTATCTTTTTCTCAGTTTATCAATAGAACCTATCTTTAGAGAAGATGCCACTTGGACTTTACAAAGAGTTCTGATGTAGTCATGTCTTAAGTTTTGTCGTGCATATGGAATTAAGTTAATTATCACCAGGAAACTTTTTTTCCAACTACTCATCATTAGACTCTTGAAGTTTTAAACCAACATCAGCTACTGAGTTGTATTGAACTGTCTTCCTGCTTCTAGCCTATCAGCACTCTGCTGACTGTGGTGTTTGCAGAGAGACAGCCTCCCAGCCCCATATGAAAGCATTCATATTAGAAAATTGAGATACCTGACCTACCAGAGTGCTTACTTCAGACACAACCCATCAAAATCTGAGAGGAGTCCTTTTCTAGCATTCGTAGGTAAGCTTGCACTTCTTGCAAGAAAATAATTTTGAAAGATAGGAAAGGATAAGATGACTCAGTCAATAAAGTTCTTGTGGTGCAAGCATGAGGACTTGAGTTTGATCCCCTAAACCCATAGTATGGAGGTGTGCATGCCTGTAATCCCAGTATTTGTAGGCAGAAACAGGAGGGTCCTCCTGTTGCTGACTGAGTGGTGTAATTGAATTATCTAGCCTCAGGCCAGTGAGAGACTTAATGAAAATTAACATCCACCGTTCAACTCTGGCCACACACAGACACACACACACACACACACACACACACACACACACACACACCAAAGAGCTCCAAGTAGTGTCCCTCCCAGCCATCTGTGTATAAGACAGGGTGAGTTTTTTGAGGAATTAGCAGAGACAGGCATGAAAAGATGCACTTGACTGACACACAGGAAAACCCTCCTTAATGGTAAGTAACTTCATCAAAGACATTTTTAAATGGCACATAGGGGAAATGGTTCTGGAGACAGTTCAGCAGTTCCACAAAATCAGGGAAGCTCTCAGAGCAACTGGAATGGGAGAAAGGAATTGCCACCCTTGCTGTCTGTCTAAATTCTGTATCTAGGTTAGTTCTGTGCTGCCTACAGGAGGCCTATATTAGCCTTCTGTGCTCCTCTCTCTTTCAAAGTCATTTTACAAAAACTTTCCACATGTACATAGTGTATTTACTCAGGTTTCCCTAGCTTCCCTTTCCCTCCCTCACCTGTTACTCCTCTGTCCCAAGATAATTTCACTTCTTTTTTCTTAGAGACACATACATCATTGTATGTGTTTATATGAAACTAGAAATTAAGATGGAAACAAAACACACTGTATTTATCTTTCTGCGGCTGACTTAATCCTCTTACAATGATTATCTCCAGTTAGTCTGTTTTCCTGAAAAAAAAAAAAGACGTGGTTTTGTTCTTTATGACTGGAAAAATTCTATTGTGAATACATATCACATTTTCTTTATCTGGTCATCTGTTGATGGACACCTCAGTTGGCTCTGTGTTTGCTATCGTTCATTGTGCTTCAGTAAACACAGATGTTCGAGTATCTTGGTGATGTGTTGACTTGAAGCCCTTTGGAAAGCATCCAGTAGCGATAGAGAAGGTCATATGGAAAATCTACTGTTAGCTTTTTGAAGAACCTCCATATTGTTTGTTGTAGTGGCCGAGTTAGTCTACATTTCCATCAGCAGTCCAGACGGGTCCCCTTTTCCACATCCACAGTGTTGGTTGTCAGGCTTATGAGACCATTCGGTCCTTGACTCATCCCCCAAGCTCCTCATCACAATCTCTGACCTGCTATGGAGTCTCCCTCCTCTCCCTTCAGCTGATGATGACCCCTGTGGCCACACCCAGAACAGCCAGGACAGTACCCACCTAAAGGTTCTTAACCCATTCACATCTTTTGCTCTGTCATGTGGTGGTATTTTCTCAGGGTGTGGCCATGAGGATGTGGACATCTTTGGGGGCCACTATTCAACACCATGCAGCTTATTCCAGGGCCGCTCGGGCTATGTCCGTCATGTATGTAATCAGAGCAAACAAGACACACCACTAAAGAGTTCTGCTAAATAATTCTGGAGACGTCCATGTTGTTCTTCCTTTTCATTCATTCATCATTCATTCATTCATTCATTCATTCACTTATCTGTGTACTCAAATGTTTTTGAGGCAGTCTTACGTATCCCAGGCTGGCCTCCAACTCTCTATGCCTCAGATGATGACTTCCAGCCTCTACCTCCTGTATGCTGAGGTAATAGTCAAAATCATGCCCAGTTTATACAGTGCTGGGGGTGGAGCATGGAGCTTTGTGCATGCTGGGCAAGCACTCTACCAACTAAGCTATATTTCCAGTTCTCAAAGCCTTTACAATAAGAGTGTATGGTTGGCAGCAGTATCCTTTGGGAACAGGGGAAATGCAGCATGTTTGGAAACCATGATTTATGTCTAGATTCTGAACACTGTCCTGGAGAAGCCCTGGCCTGTCTCTTGATTGATTGTCCTGAGAAGAGTCCCTCACAGATGTGCCCAAAGGTTTGTCTCTATGGTGATTCTACATGCTGTCAATCAGCAATATTAACTATCATGAGAGCTTTCATTAAACTGGATTCACTTCTCATCACCTAAAATGATTTTGGTTCAAAGGCCTCCACTGTCCTATGTCCCTTCCCATGTCCCTCCCAACATTAGTGCCTTCTGATGGCATAAAGGCTTGAGTCGGGCATCCATATGATCCACCTCAAAATATTTTAAGGGTTCTCATTCTCGTGTTGATATAAGTACTTGCCCTGTGCTTGCATGAAGTAGAGAGTGGGTGATGTCTGTAATTTTGTATCCTCCATATCTTGCTTACTACATCCTGGTTCCAGAGAGCTGCCTGAGAGCTTCCTATATTCTCTTTCCTCTTGCTACATTGGACAGACCAATTTTTCCCTTAATATCTACCCTTTCAAAGCTGAGCAAATCAGGGCTTGGGTCAGTAAAGTGTTTGCCTCACAAGCATGAGGACCTGAGCTCAATCCCCAAGGAAGAACATGAAAAGGAGCCAGGGTCATATATTTCTAGAGGAGTGAAGAGAGGCAGTTTCCTGAGGCGCACTGACCAGACATCCTAACCTACTTTGATAGATAGACCAAAGCCAATGACAACCCCTGTCTCAAAAACCAAGATGGATGGTGTCTGAAAAATGAAAACCAAGATTGTCATGTGGCCTAAGCAGACAGAGACACAGGGGCAGGGCCATTGTTTAGGACTCATAATTCATATCCAAGAATCCATGTGGTTTCTCAATACGTGCTCATCATACTCATCATCAAAAAAGCTTCTGTATGTTGCAGACAAAGGCTGTAACAGAGAACCATGACAGGTCAAGCCTAGCTAGCCTGAACTGGGACATCCACAGAAAAACCCTACACCCAACACTCAGGAATATCCTAGAGGTGGGCACAGACAGATTGTAAGAGCCAGAGAACCAGGACAATTGTTGTAACATAACAGGAATGCTAGTCCTGTGAATGCTTAGCAATATGGCTGCCTGTGTACTGCTACACAAGGCAACACAGCAACACAGATGGGGAAAGACTCATAAGGCTCCAGCCTTAGCCAAAGGGCTATAGGCAGACAATGGCTGCTAAGATAAGGAGAGTTAACTTCCTTTATGGATGACCCTGATAGGTCCATCAAGTCTAAGTGTTCAGCCCTAAACCCGTGTGCATACTGGGCAACTCTAATTGGACTCAGTAGATTATGCACCACCTACGTGCATGTTTATAACTTATCATATATATTATATTTACAAAAGAGAACATGGGTTTAATAGGAAGATATGAGGTGGCACTGAAAGAGCTGGAAAGGAGAGGTGGATGGGTGGAAATGATGTAAATACAGTATGCTTATTATAGATGACAGGCTCAAAAATGGTTCATGGAATTAAACAAATCTTTAGATCTATTTAGCGTTCATCAGAGCCATCTGACCTCTGTTTTGATGGGTCTTCAGGTTATTCAGAGCACAGAGGTTATATACTTATGGCCATATTCCCTCAGGATTGTGGGAGAGCAGGAAAACAAAACTGGATGAACCAGAGGACTGCTCATTACAGCTTCTCGTGGCTTTGCATACAGGATCTCTACTAAAGCTCTGAAAGAAGACTGGGTAGAGCTCACTCCGTCACTACTGCTGCCCCTGCTCTGAAGTTCTTCAAGTACATAGCAACCATGCTAACACTTGTGTTTCACAAACCAGAGGGCTGGAGGCAAGTTTGAACATGTACATTTCACACACAATGGATCAGTTTCCAATCCAATTAAAGGAAGTTAATAATTGGTCCCATTATAACAATTACCAGTGTTTTTAACCTGTATTAGTCAGGAATGGTTTCCTGTACAGCCAGTTCCAGAGGACTGAGCTTTCTCTACCTCGGAAGGTAACAGGCTAGAGTATCTGCCCAGCCCTCTTTTTCCTTGTTCTTCCACCATGTCCTCATCCCTGCTTCCCAGGCTCTGTGAACTCTTGACCCGTCTCTTCCTTCTGGCCCCTTCCCATAGCCTCTCTGAATGTGAGGAGATCTTTATCATGTTTTCTGGGGATCTCTTGAACTCGGGGTCCCAAGATTTACCCCATTACCCATAAAAAATGTGTGCTTTTAGATTTTTAGAGACTCCTTTTTCTGAACCCTGGTGCAGGACTTTTGGTTCTAGGCGTTTCTCTGAAATCAACATGATCTGACCTCCTTTCTCATAATCTCTGCTAGGACAGAGATGGAATTGTGAGGATACTTAGGTAACCATGCCCATTGGCAAGCAGAAGCAAGATACAGGCTGAAGGTAAATGTTGCCAGCTCTCATTGCTTGTCCTGTGGATGAGACAGAGGAAGTGTGAAGGGTCCAATTGCAGGTCAGAGAAGAGACTCAGGGGATGTCCTTCTTGCTTGGTGCCGTCTTTCTGTGACACCCATTTCTAGCTCCTGATATCCTCTTCTACTCTACAAGCCCTGGTATTAGTCAGAACTTTTTGCAGAGCAGAACTGATAGTGTGTGTGTGTGTGTGTGTGTGTGTGTGTGTGTGTGTGTGTACTAATAGGATATTTATAATGACATATATTATATATAAGTAATATATAAATATTTATATGTATATATATATTGATAGGATATCTATAATGATATATATAATATATAAATAATATATATCATGTATATTGTCTCTATATATTTATCATATTTATCCTATCAGTATAGTATATCCTATCAGATTAGAGATCCTATACATATCTAGAATACATACATACATACATACATACATACATACATACATACATACGTACATAATTTGAATGTGTTCTAGACTTTATATATTTTGACCAAAGGTGGTCTTTAGTCTGGCCAGTTTAGCAATGGCTGTCTCCTGAAAAAAGTTCAGAATCCTGTAGTTCAGTTCTTGAGGCTGAATATCTCTGCTGGTCTTCCTACATTAGAATCCTAAAAAAGTAAGTTCTACTATAAGCCCAGAATGCCCCAGCAGCAGAATTGATAAACTTGCCAGCAAGAGTGAGAGGAAGCAAACCAAAAGTAAAAGCTTCTGTCGTCCTTTGTTGTCGGTCACCAACAAAGGTTTGGTCTATATTTAGGGTCCGAACATAAATGATTCAATAAATAAAACTCCTTCTCAAATGTGCCCAGTTGCTTGGGCTTTAGTTGATTACAGATGTTGTCATCACACCGCCAGAGACAGAGCCCATGGTAGTCACTCTTCTTATTGCCAGAATAAAATCTCAGCATCTTAAAGGTAGAAGAGTTTCTTATGGCCCACTGCCTAAGGGTACATCATGGTGGGGAAGGCCTGGCAGCAGGAGAGTGGGGAAGTTGGTCATGTTGCACTTCATGGTCAGGAAACATGTCAGCTAGCTCTCTCCTTTTCACTCTGTCCCATGAAATAATGACACCCACGGTTAAGGTGTGTCCTCCCTACTCAGTTAAATCCCTCTGACAACACTGTCACAGATACATCCAGAAGAATCAATGGTGATTCTGGACAAGATTAAAAGCCACAGACCTCACATTTTTGATTATAGTATTTCATGCATGTATAAAGTGAACACTGGAAGCTGGGGATTTAGCTCAGTGGTAGAGTGCTAGCAAGCGCAAGGCCCTGGGTTCGGTCCTCAGCTCTGGAAAACAAAAAGGAAAAGAAAAAGAAAAAGAAAAAGAAAAAAATAAAGTGAGCACTGGTCAAATTGAGATAATTAGCATTTCCCTCTTATTTCTGATTGGACAGTTCAGCGCCCTTTTTCTATCTACAACACTGCTTTGAAGTGTCTCCAAAGTCTCAGATATTGAAAGTTTTGTCCTTAGATGATGTCACTATGTGGGAAAGTGATGGAAATTTTAGAGTGTGGAGCCTAGCTTAAGTAAGTAGGTTGTCCCTCTTTGTCTCTCTGTCTGTTTCTCTTTCCCTCTCATCCCCCCCTCCCCATTCCTCTCCACTCCTCTCTGTCTCCACCATGAGATGAACAAGCTCTGACACACACTCGTACACTTCTGCCGCCATGATGTTCTGCCTCATTTTGAGCCCCAAATCAACAATGCCAAGGATGGTGAGCTGAAACCTACGAAACCGTGAGCCAAAATCGGAGATTTTTTCCCTTTAAGCTGTTTGTGTTCAGAGACCTGGTTACCCCACCGGTGCCACTGAACATTGAAATGTATCCTCCCTACTTACACTTGGTACCTACTCTCTGGTCTTTCCCCAAAAGCCTCGAGCCTCTAGTAATGAACATTCCACTCTCTCCTACTTAGAAATTAACTTGTTAGCCTTCACGTCTGGGAGAGAATATAAAGTTTATGTCTTTCAGTATCTGGCTTCTTTTATATATTAATATTTTTCATTTATAAATTTATAAATCATATCACTTATATACCAAATTTATATTAGATATTATAAATACATTAAATTTATTAATTATACATTTAAAATGTAAACAACAGTTCCAAATGTATTAATTTAATACTTAAGTATTATACATTATGTAAGAAAAAATATTTAAGTTTATTTAAGAACACATAAGACTCCCAAACATAAATGAGAAAAGACAATCTCATAAAAATTACTTTTCACTATGATACATAATTTATTGGAGAGAAAATATTAATATTTGCTATTTGATATGAATTAATATGAGACATTAATGCTTAAAATATTAAATACTATAATGTATAATACTCCACTAATAACTTTCTTTTTATGGCTAAATAATATTCTGTTGCATATATGCATCGCATTTCTTACAATGTTTTAGTCACTGATGGACACCTAGATTGACTCCGTATCTTTTAGCTGTTGTAAATCAAAGTCCAATAAGCATGGGCCTGTGGTTGTCTGCCTGGTGTACTGGCTTCACGTCCTTGAAAATGTATCCAGGAGTGGAATAGGTAGATCGTTGGGTAGATCTGGTTTTGGGTTTGAGGAGACTCGCCACACTGCCGTCTACAGTGACCCCCATTATTTTTCTTTTGATAAAAGTCATTCCTATCAGGATAAAAGGATATCTCATATCTAATTGTGACTCTGAATTACATTTCCCGGATGACCAGTGAGGTCAGACATTTTCCACATGTATTTGGCCGTTTATATTTCTCTTTTGACAGTTTTCTATTTAGATGACTTGACCATTATTAACTGTATTGTTTGGGTTTATCTGGGTGTGTGTGTGTGTGTGTGTGTGTGTGTGTGTGTGTGTGTGTGTGTGTGTGAGAGAGAGAGAGAGAGAGAGAGTTTAATTCCTGATTTATTCATTCTGAGCATTAGCATTTGTGAGATGAGTAGTTTGGAAGCGTTTTCTTCCATTCTGCCGTTCATCTCACCCTCCACTGTACAGCGGCCTCTTAGTTTGACAGAAACCCATCAATCACGGTTCCAAATTTTGTTTTGCTCTCTGCGTTTTTGAAGTCTTACCAAAAATAACATTTCTAAAAATTAAACAAACCAAACATTTAGCTGGACAGTGGTGGTGCAAGCCTTTAATCCTGCCACTCGGGAGGCAGAGGCAGGAGAATCGTCCTCAGTTCGAAACCCTGTGTCAACAAACAAACAAACAAACAAACCATTGCTTATACCAATGTCTTGAGCTTCTCAGTTTTCTCTTAGAAGTTTCATGGTGTTAGGTTCTGTGCTCACGTCTTTGATTCATTTTATCTTTAGTTTCATTTTATTGGTGTGGTGAGAAATGCATGCTGAGAAGCAGAATGTTCTAGCTTCCTCTCTGTGGCTGTGATAAAACACTGCCTGAAAGCAGCTTAGGGGAGGAAAGGGTGTATTTCTTCCCACACCTCTAGGTTGCAGTCCACTATTGCCTGAAGTCAGGGCAGGAACACAAGGCAAGACTTGAAGGCAAGATGCATGGTTGTTGGTCCATGAATCAGCACCTTCAGGGAACTCACTCACAGCTGAACAAATACGGGAGCAGAAACCAGGGAGGAATGCTGCCTGATGGGTGACTCTGGCTAACTCATAGTTATCAAGCCTTTTATGCAGCCCAGGGCCACCTGCGAGGGAATGGTACCGCCCATAGTGGGCTAAGACCTCTTGCATCAATTAGTGATCAAGATACTCTCCCATAGAACAATTTGATGGCAATTCCTCAACTGAAGCTTCTCCTCTCAGAAGAATCTAGGCTATGTCAAGTTAAACATGCTGCTGTGACTTGCCCACAGTGAGGAACTGTGAAACCTGGAACTGTGAAACCTGGAAATGTGAGCCAGCACAGCCTTTGCTCCCTTAAGTTGCTTTTACCAAGATAATTCCATCATAGCAATAGGGAATGAACTAAGATACTAGCCTTTCTGAAGTCATGTTCTGAGCACTGTTGTTGAAAATCGTGTGGCCTAGAATCCATAGATTTACTTTTAGGATCTCTCGGTTTTTATGCCCACCCCATGCTGTTTCCATTGCTGGATTTATGATTTGAGACCAGGTCTTATGATGCACCTAGCATTTCTCTTTTGTCTCAGCATTTCTTTATCTATTTGTGGTCTTGTCTGTTTCCATGTAGACTTTAGGATTGTTCTTCCCATTTCTATAAGGAATACCATTGATATTTTGGTGGGAATTAGCATTAAATTTGTGACTCACTTTGGATAACATGAATGTTTTAACAATATTAATAATACATCTTCCAATCTTTGAAAAGCTTTTTCTTTCTTTGCTATCTTTTCAAATGATCTCATGTAATTTTCATTGTAGAGAACGTCTACTTCCTTGGATAAATTTATTCCTAGGTATTTCTGGTAGCTATTGTGAATGTAGTTATTTTACAGTTCCTTTCTCAGCAAGTTCATCATCAGTGTATGTAAATGCTACTGAGTTTTATATCTTGTTCCTCTACTGGTTAAGTTTATGATTTCTAATGGTCTTTTAGTGAAGTCTTTAGACTCTGTAGTCAAATCTTTAAACTACGGGAGATAAAGTTGCTGATGCCTGTATACACAAAATTGAGTATGACTTTTGACTTCCCCAGAACATAACAAGTAATAGCTTGCAGTTGTGCCGTTGCCTTATCTAAGCAGAAACAGCCAATGAACACCTATGTCCTATACTGTCTGATACTGAAAAACAGACAAGGACTATAAGAAATCATCTTTTACTGGGATACACAATTTATTGGAGAAACTGTTCATGCTGAAAGATCAGTGCATGCTTGCAGACTTATAAGTAGGCATCACAACACAAGCTCACCACAGTAGCAGAGGAAGGGAGCTATAAAATTATTACAGTGGTACAGTATTACTGGAATTAATTTTATGCGGGTATGATGGGGCACTACATCTTTGTGTACATGCACATTTCTCTTCACCGCAATGGCACCAAGTAGGACATATGTTTAATGTGTATTATGTGTATGAGTTTCACATAATAAAAAAGTATGCTTTTTTTTTCCACGCTAGTCTGAAAATTCCTTTGTAGACCAGAGGGTGGCCTTAAACTTGAGATATGCCTGCTTCTGCCTCCCGAGTGCTGGGATTGCAGACACACATCACCATGCCCACCAGCAAATTTTGGTAAGTGTGTGCATATATGTTTTTGTTCCTCTATACATGGACTGTACTCATGGATGTGGAGACAACAGAGCTGTGTCTGTATCAGTGTCTTCCCTAATTGATCTTCTACCTTCCCTTTTTTAAAGATAGTGTCTCTCACTGATCCTAGAGCTCAGTGATTTGGCTAAGCTCACTAGCTAACAAGTCACAGGAATCCTCCTGTCTCACATCCCCAGCACTGTGGTGACAGACACATGCCACCAGGCCTGGATTTTTTTTTTTACATGATTTCCAGAGAATCCAAATCCTCATGGTTATTATCCACCTAGTCATCTCCCCAGTCACATCTTAACTTTTTGCATTACATGTTTGTATAGTTAATGGTAGTATTTTTTTGTACTTTTGTAGTATTTTTGTTAAGTATGCTGATACTTAACTTTTACACTTATAGGCTTTATAGTTCACCTGTGCATCATTTCAAATTGTTGCAATACTCAGAAGGAAACTTTGCTTATCAGCAGATCTGTATAATTCAGACTCATCGCTGTTCAGGGGGCAACGGTTTCTATGGTCACAGCAGCAACAAACAGGGATAGTCTGGCTCCCTTCCGTCTTATTTTCTTTAAGATTTACTTTGTTGACCACATTATTTGTGTGGGGGAATGTGCACAGTTACACATGGAGTCTAGGTAAGAGCTTCAGATCTCCTGGAGCTGGAGTCCCAGACGTTATGAGCCACCAAGTGTATGGGGTGTGGGGACTGGACTCGGCCTCTGGAACAACAGGCATTCTTAACTGCTGAGACGTCTCCTCAGCACCGTCCCTTTCTGCTCATACGTCCCCATCTTCCTTTCTTGCCTTTCTAAGCTAGGACGTTTAGTAATAAATAACAGAAGTGAAAATGGACACTGATAACCATATCCTGCTCCAGATCTTAGGGAAAATGATGTCCACTCTTCTGGCCGTGCATGGTGGTTACTGTGGGTTTGTGACAGCCATTGCTATATTGAGGCTTATGCCTTCTGTGAATAATTTTCACAGAGGTTTTTATCAGAAGGAAATACTGGGCTGTATTGCAGTCACACTCCACATACTTTCCCGTTGTCACTCAGTACAGTGTCTGACGTTGTAGGTAGCCGGTAAGTACTTGGTAAATGAGAAAATAGGATTGGGTATTCTTGGAGTTTGGATATTGTCAGGCCTGATTGGAAAGTCAGTGGTCCAAATAAAATTATACTCAAACCTTCCTTCTCCTGATCATAACTTTTAGTCTATTGTAAATGCCATCAGGGGAATTCGGTGGTATCCTTCAAGCGTCATTAGGATGGTTGTTCCTGTCAGTTTGGTGGGATTTAGGATCAGATGGGACAAAAGCACCTGAGTGTGGGTGTGAGGGGGTTTCTAGATCACAGTAGCTAGAACAGAAAGACCTACGGTGAATGTGGCGGCACCATCGCACAGACTAGGATCCTGGACTGCATAGAGAGGGAAAAGTGAGCTGAGCATGTGTACTCCTTTCTCTCTGCTTCCTGACTGCAGGTAATGTGACCAGCAATCACAAGTTCCTGCAATCATGCCTCTCCTGCCATGGTGGACAGGATCTTCCAACCCTGTATCAAAATGAACCCTTCTTTAGTGAAAGTAACAAATACAGACATCTTCAATGGCCCTACGGCAGCCCAAGGCCTAGTTGCTGCTAATTGCAGCTACCAGCTGTTACTCTGCCCTGAGGCCCTGAGGCCCTTAACTGACCGTTGACCCTGCTGTGGAATTGCTATGCTAGTGACTGGAGTGGGCTGATGGCCTACTAGGTTGCTGCTCATGGTGTTGTCTTGCCTGAAGTTCAGATTATGCAGATTCAAGTTCTTTCTCCCCACTAACAAACCATGCTTGCACTGTGGTGCCAGCAAATCAATGCCCTGTGGGTTGAGAATGAGAATTCATTTGGGGAAGGTTCCATATCTGGACACTTGAGGCTCTCAAAGCCATCAATGAGTCAATGATGGGTGTAGCCACAACTTGGCCCGGACTGCTTATTTGTGCATACCTTTGCTCACTAATCCTAATCCACTTGTCAGGACCCTGAAGATGAACCTGAGAGTGTCTCTGACCACTTTATGTGTTCTTCTTTCCCATGTAGTCATATTGAATAAATCTCTTTCCTCTGATTTTCGCAAATGCTTATCTATTTAACTGGTATACTGAGAATGGATGGGTAAGCCAAGTTTGTTGGGGCTGCTAGGGCCCAGTTCCTGACCCCGACATCTCAAAAACTCTAATTCCAAAAGAGCTCACATTCCGAGACTTTAGATGGCTATGAATTCAAGCACTAGTCAACCCAACAGAGCAATTTTTTTACAGTGAAGTAAAAACTCACGAATCAAAAGTCCATGAAGAACAAACTTTCAAATTTTTGACTGAAGACAAAAATCCTATACTACCATGGATCACCTCATTCACCTTCTCTAGACTGAGGCCAGATGAGGTAACCTCTACAAAGAAGTCTCTAGAACAGTAAAGTAGATTAAAAAACGCACTGTGACTATTTCTTGGGAAGCATGAGCAGACATCTTCTCACTCTGGATAGCATACAACAGCATCAACTCTAGCACAGTAACACAACATTATTATGAATAGTGTGGTTGTTTGAATATGCTTGGTCCATGGGAAGTGGCACTATTAGGAGGTGTGGTTTTACTGCAGGAGGTGTGGCCTTGTTGGAGGAAGTCTGTCACTGTGGAGGTAAGACTTTGGGGTCTCATATATATGTTCAAGTCTGGACAGTGTGACAGAGAGTCTCCTCCTGGGCGCCTTCAGATCAAGATGAAGACCTCTCAGTTCCTCCAGCATCATGTCTACCTGCATAGTGCCAGGCTTCCTGTTATGATAATGGGCTGAACCTCTGAATCTGTAAGCCAACCCCGATTCGATGTTTTATGTTATGAGTTGCTTTGGTCATGGTGTCTCTACACAGCAATAAAACTCTAACTAAGATAGGATAGCACAACCAGCCAAAACAAGATGATTCTACCCAAAGGTAGTGCGGACAGCCAGTGTATTTACCATGGTTACTTATAAGTGCATGAGTTATTCAAAGGCTGCTTTATAACTAAAGAGTCTGCAATAGAATAGATAAAAAGTGCACTGTGACTGCTCCTTGGGAGGTATGAGCAGGCATCTACTCACTCTGGAGAGGGTACAACAGTATCCCTTCTGGCAGAGTAATACAACATCATTATAGATACTGTGGTTCTTTGAGTGTGCTTGGAATGTCGGTAGACCTGAGGCCGATATGGACAATAAGGACTGGACCCTTTAAGAGAGCATGTTCTTTGCTTCCCCACCCAACCCCAGGAAGAGGATTGTTCCTGGCCCATCCAGAGGACTTGCAACCATCACAACTTGCCAAAGGCTGGTGAGTGGGACCCATAAAGGGAAAGAGGGTCTTCAAGGAGAGGACTCTAAGGCTTGAAGTCCTAGAAACTGCCATCTCTAAATACTTGATTGTCTAGGTTCCTTTTGCTCTCTCCATGGATGTTGCCTCCAATATTTCCCATACCAGCAGCCCTCCTCCCTTCACTCTTTCTTTGCTTTCCCTGTGAAGACTTCTTCCACTTTCCAAAGCCCATGTCCACATGTCTTTCCTCAGTGACTCAACTCTTCCTATCACTCACTTTTTCTGTGTAGATTTTCCTCCCAGGACATGTATCTCTTTGTCCTTTCAACAGAATGAACTCAGTAGCTTTCCTAGACAACTCAACCAAGAGACCTATTCTTAATCTTGGGGGGGCTCATCTAGGGCTGAAGACCCCAGTGACACACACAAGTATGGATGACAGCTTGCAAAGCTTCATCCTTGAGGCTCCTTGCCCAGCTTGCAGGCAATTCCTTAGAAGAGTCTCCTTCCCCCAGTAATTGTTTGCTCTAGTAGGAGGGCCCTCCTAAATCTTTTAAGTTTCTACCTTCTCAAGTCTTGTAAATTGTACAAACTTTCTGAGCCTTGTGAATTGTATGAGCTTCATGAGGATTGTAAATCATATGAACTTTGCAAGACTAGTAAGTTTTCTCAGCTTCCTTAGAGGCTTCCTCCAAAAGGGGATACTTCAAGTTAGAGAAAATCATTACACAACAAAAGAGTCTAATACTCCTTGTTTTCCCTCATTACTCCACAATCTTACTGGCCTGGCAGATTTCTCCTACTGCTTAGTTCTACAAATGTTTTCATGAGGAATTACTATCCGTTTCACTGAGGTTGACCTTCCAGGTGTCCAGAACATGGTCCTCTTTGTACCACTTGAGTCAGAAAGGATTTGCAAACAAGCACTACTGGAAAGCCTTCTTTTCCTCCTGGCATCAGCTGTCTGTACTAAAATAACTCTGTTCTTAATGAAAGAAAAGCATTCTGGAGAGAGGTGGAGCCTGTGCACTATGCCAGATGAGATCTCATTACTCTGGGAGCTTCTGAGGCAGATCAACTCCAAACAGCCACACAAAAGCCTTCTCTTAGCCCTGTGTGCAACCCTAGAAAAACAAACCTTCACGATCAGTTAATAGTTAGTGCCACACCCTTGACAAGACTTCTGGAATTCCTGGACTCCTTCTCTGCCTGGATGTTGGTTTCCCAGTAAGAAACAGCACAGTCAGGGCTGTAGTGACTCAAAAAGTAGGTCATAAATATCTCTGAATCAAATTACTGAGGTTAATTCCTGGCAGCAGGCACTACAGCAAGTCTCTGTATTTGTTTTTCTTTCCTCCTGGTATTACAAAGACAAAGTGTTGAACGTTCATGTTTCTTTCACCCTGAACAAAGAAAGGGCAGAGAATTCAGTATTACTCATATCTACGCGTGTCTTAGTGCATGTAAAATTCAAGGCACTTTCTAAGGGTAATTTCCATGAAATCAAACTGACAAGGTTGATAGTGAATTATCCTTGTTTTTAGAAACTAGAGAAGTTCCTGAAAGAGTCAGTTCATTCACATCCCAGCCGGATCGTCCATGTGGCTCACAAACTATACGCTAAGCAGAAGTTCTAATAGGACCATGGCTCTACAGACGCAGGCCAAATTCAGACTCCAAGCAAACCTGCTCCCAGTCATAATCCTTTTAAATGGGTGTAAGTTGGCTGTGGGTAAAGAGCTTCCATGCCAATGTGAGAAGCCAGGGAAAGCCAGACAAGGAAGTATCCATCTGTAATCCCAAAGTTCTTAGGGTGAGGTGGGAGGTGGGGACAGGAGAATCCATGGAAGCCCAGAGACCAGCTAATCAGAGTATACAGCAGTGGCCAACAAGAAACACTGTCCCAAAGGTGAGGACACACCCCAAGGTTGTCTTCTGACTCTGTGTGGGTGACACAGAATGCGCATGCCCACATTGTTAAGGGTGGGAAATGGCTGCAAGAGCTGGTTTTATGGAGATAGGCACTGGGACATATTTCTGGTGATCAGCTCATTTAACGCCAACAGCCACCATGGCAGGAGAGGCTGGGGTAAAAGTTCCAACAGCAATTCACTGAACAAAGGGAATTCCTTGATGACATCGAGACAATGTTCCTCTTACATAAAGAAGAAGGTTAAAATAACAACGAGGGTCACTGAGGTGGCTCCATAGATAAAGAAACTCCCCATGAAGCAAGGCTGACATAGCTAAAGGCCTGTGACCCACACAGTAGAAGACAACTAGGTCTTACAAGTTATCCTTTGACACCCACACACGGATGTCATGGTGAGCTCATACACATAAATGGGGCGGGGGGAGAGGGAGAGACGGACGGGTTGATGGATGGATGGATGGATGGGCAAGGGGGCAGATGGACAGATGGGTAGATGATTAGATAATAAGAAATCAGCAAAACCCTGTCCCTGCCTATAGTAAACTGGATGAACCATGATTCTTCTCATCCATGCTTCATGTTTTTTCTATCGCCTCTCTCTCTCCTAACAGTGGTGCTTAAGTTACATTTTAAAATGTCTTTTAATAAATTTCAACTCTGCCTCCTACTGTCTATTGCTAAATTCTACTCGAGACCAAGCCAAAGATCCATTTTAATGGAGTTCCTCCAGCTGCCTCGGGTGACAACATACAGCTATGCCTCTGTCACTTCCCTGCTGAAGACCCTTACAGGCACCCAAGCTCCTCTCACTTAGGCGAGCCCTAGGTCTGCCTGCCCTCACTTATGGCCCAGAACTCACCCTGTCTACCTCTTCCCTATCTCAAACTTCAGGCCCTCTTCCTTAGCAAGCCAAAAATGCCCTGCAGGACTAAAGATATGGCTCGGCATTTAACATCCCTTGCTTCTTTTGCTGAGAACCCAAGTTGAATTCCAGCAACCATAAAGGGTGCTTTACCCAGCCTGTAACTCCAGGGAACCGGATGCCCTCTTTCTGGCCTCTGTAGGCACCTCACTCACATGCACATACCCATGTAAGTAAACAATAAAATACTTGAAGAAAACAAAGTCTGTTAAAGAAGTTTCTTTAATCTAACAACAAAACCCTTCTTGAGTGAATTATGTTACCATACTCTGGAGAAACCAAATAATTTTGCGTGCCCGTTACATATTTAATTGAACTCTTCACAGCCATTAAATCATATTGATAGAAAGTATTTAACAGTATAGAAACAGTATTCATGGCATATAAAGAAGTGAAAAAATTAGGGTTGGGGATTTAGCTCAGTGGTAGAGCGCTTGCCTAGCAAGCGCCAAGGCCCCTGGGTTAGGTCCCCAGCTCCAAAAAAAAAAAAAAAAAAAAAAAAAAAAAAAAAAAAGAAGGAAAAAATTAAAATCACGCAAATAAGAATCCTGAAGGGCAAGTGTCTGATTACGAGAAGTGGGAGGGGATTTGGAAGTATGTTGTTGTGTTTTGGTGTTTTCCTTCCTGTGTCCATCTGGCTTGGGGAAGGCTTTATTGCACACACCAAGAGAAAGATGTGCTGCTCTTCAGCTTTTTCCGTTTGTTTTGTTTGTTTGAAGCAGAGTCTCTCTATTTAGTCCTGGCTGTCCTGGAACTCATTACGTAGACTAAGCGGGACTGGAATTCACAAAGATCCTGCTGCCTCTGTCTCCTGGACTGCTGCTTAGCTTTTGATGTTTGTGGTTGTTTGAATAAGTATGGGCCCCATAGACTCGTGTGTTTGAATGCTTGGCCCATAGGCAGTGGCACTATTAGGGGGTGTGGTCTCGTTGGAATAGGCGTGGACTTGTTGGAGGAAGTGCATCACTGTGGGGGTGGGCTTCGAGGTCTCCAATGTTCGAGCTATGCCGAGTGTGGCACACAGTCTCCTTCTTCTGACTGTTGATCAAGATGTAGAACTCTCATCTACTTCCAGCACCATGACTGCCTGCATGCTGCCATGTTTCCTGCCATGATGATAATAGATATTAGACTAAACCTATAAATATATAAACCAGCTCCAAATTAAATCTTTTTCTTTATAAAAGTTGCTTTGGTCATGGTATCTCTTCACAACAATAAAACCCTAAAACAATGGTCAAACGGGATTTTACCTGGAAGATGAATTTGAAAGCCACAAATAGATAAAAGGGGACTTTTCCTTTCCTAGAAAGGTCATTCCTCTGGTGCTGACCAACTTGTGTTTAGAAACAAGTGCTCTATTGAACTGAAACTCCCTGACTCGGCTATGCTGGCTGGACTTTGAGCCCCAGGGATTCACCTGCCCCACCTCCACAGTGTTGGTGTTATAAGCATGAATCTGCTATGTGTGTTCTCTTTTTAAATGTGTACGTGTGTGTGTGTGTGTGTGTTTGTGTGTTCATGTTCACAACTGTAAAGATACCTAGAGAGGCCAGAAGAGGACACTAGATGCCCTGGGGCTAGAATTAGTAAGTTACCCAACGTGACTCCTGGAAACTAGGGTTCCTTGGAAGGGCAGTAAGTGAACTGAGCTGTGGAGTTATGTCTTTGACACCATGACTCTTTTTATGCAGGCTCTGAGGATCATGTTCAAGTTCCCGTTTTCAACAAAAGTACTTTAGTAACTGAGCCATCTTCCTAAGTCATAATAATGTTTCCAAGACTACTGTGTTAATCATAACATTGGAATTCACTGGTAAAGTGACCTTTTGCAACCAAAGTATCTTTGTAAAATGAGGCCACAGGTAGTTTCCTCTTTAGTAATGTCACAGTGCACAGATCGGTTAAAAATTTGAAACTTGAATTGAAAAACTTTATCATAGGGGAAACCCCAACACTAGGTAGATTACTAACAAAACATCAAATATTTGAGAAATAAGAAAACCAATCTTCTATACTCTGCCCCAGATTGAAGAACTAAGGAAATGTGAAAAGTATTTTTAATTTTTTAAAATGTATGCATCTTTGTGTATGTGCAGGTGCCTGTGGAGGTCAGAAGATGGTGTTATATCTGCCAGAATTGGGGTTACTGGCTGTTGTGAGCTGGCTGATGTGGAAACCAAAATATCTGGTCCTCTGCAAGAAGAGAAAAGGGCTCTTAACCTCTGACCCATCATTCCTGCACACAATTTTAAAGGCAAAAATTATCCTGATATTGAAAGCAACCAAAGCATTTTATGAAAGAAAAACTATAAATCGAGATCCCTTATCAACATAGATGTAAGAGTCCTTCGTAAATTTTTAAAATTTTTCTTCTCTCATATATTATATACTGACCTCAGTATCTCCCCCCGCCCCAGTTCCCTTCTTCACTTCCTCTGTCTACCTGTTCCCCATTCACTTCTCTTCCCTTCAGAAAAGGGCAGGACTCCCAATATCAACCAAACACAGCATCTCAATTTACAGGAAGTCTAAGCGCCTCCTCTCATATGATGTCTGGATGAAGCAACCCAGTAGGAGGGAAAGGGGTATCAAAAGCAAGCAAAATAATCAGAGTCAGCCCCACTCCCATTGTTAGGAGTCCCACAAGAAGACCAAGTGACACAACCATAGCGTATATGCAGAGAACCTAGGTCAGACCCAATACAGGCTCCCTGATGGTCAGTTCAGTCTCCGAGCCCCTATGAGCCCAGGTTAACTGATTCTGTGGACTTTATTGTGGTGCCCTTGACCTCTCTAGCTCTTAGGTTTAAGAGTCTTAATCAGCACATTAGCAAACACAATCCATTTGGCAAAAATCTCTTCAAGCTAAAACGTGTTCACCCAGTGGCTTGGCAGTGAAGATTCAATTTGATAGACCTGAGTGACAAGTGTTCACCGTAGCGCAGAATGCTCATTACATCACTGTTTATGTTAGAAGATTGGAGACAACCCCAGTCTCCAACAATAAAAGTCTCATTCTACAGATTACTCAGTAGTGGACAATGGGGCACTGTAAGGCAATAATGACAGTTGTCTGTAATGACACGAGACATCTCTAAATTATATTAGGTAAATTTGAAAATCCCAAGTACAGAGAAGTGCTTATATTATTCTTACTGCTGTGTTCCAAAATATAAACGTAGGAGGCTAGGGAGATGGGTCCATGTGTAAGCGCTTGCTGGACCGCAGCATCCTGAGTTCAGAGGTCAGGCATCCATGTCAAAAAGCCTGCTGTAGAAGTGTACCCAAGCCATGCCTCCTTAGGAAAGGCACACAAAGGAGGATCCCTGGAGCGCGAAGGTAACTGGCCTAGGCAATCAGTGAGCTCCAGGTTCGGTGAGAGACCCTATCTCAAAAAATTACATAAAGTTTAATAGAGGAAGACACATACATTCAACCCCCACCCCACCCTCAAGTGCACACGCACGCCTCACGCTGGACCGATATTTCCATTCAGGGTTTAATGTCTTTATTTCCCTACCTACTGCCTCTACTTAAAACAAACCGTGAAGCAGAAATGGCAGCAGAGAGTTTACTTCAAGTACAGCCTGAGGTAAATTGGGGGCAAAGAACAGTGCCTCAGAGAAACTCTCCCCTGGTTTTTGAAAGGGGGAAGTGGTCAGGTGTAGGGAGCCGTATTGGATTTGGGCCTGGCCCCTTTGTGGCTCAAAGTGGCTACGTGACTCTTGGCTGCATGGCCACGGATGTTCAACCTTGAAATGACTGCCGTAAGTCTTGAGAGTGTTGGACAAAAGCCTCTCCCATGAATTTACGGCACAGAAAGATAACTTCCACAGGATGTTTCAGTCTGAGCAAACACCAGACGTCTCCGGCGTCTCCATCGCATGACCTCTTCACCTTCTGCTCTCGATGCTGGAATGCCCTCCTCCCTCCATCCTTTGTGTTTCACAAAGGACGCTCCCCCTACCTGAAAGCCTTAAAAGCTGTAACATTCACCCCAATACACGAGACCTTGACAACAGAACTTTTGCTTGGTCTCCTTCTTCTCTTCACCCCCATTTGATACACAGGTAGAAAGCCTCTTCGGGACCCTGAATAACTGGACCTGCTGGACGGGTCAGTCAGGGTTTGTTTTTAATGGAGCAATGGGTAGGGAATAAAGGGCCTTGGACATTTCCTGCTCCCTTGGAAGTTTAATAAAAAGACAAGATGACAAGATGTCTCCTAGAAGGCAGCACGGCAAGTGAGAAGGGATGCTCTTGCAAGTACCTAATGTGGACAGGAGCCTGGGAAGCCTCCTTCAGTGCTCAGCTAAGGAGAGCCCTCACTCTGGTACACTCTCTCTCCCTCACTCTGGTACACCCTCTCTCCCTCACTGTGGCACACCCTCTCTCCCTCACTCTGGTACACCCTCTCTCCCTCACTCTGGTACACCCTCTCTCCCTCACTCTGGTACACCCTCTCTCCCTCACTCTGGTACACCCTCTCTCCCTCACTCTGGTACATCCTCTCTCCCTAACTCTGATACACCATCTCTCTCCCTCACTGTGGTACACCCTCTCTCCCTCATTCTGGTACACCATCTCTTCTTTTAAACTTACTTTTATTCCCTCTAAAATTGATAGCCTGTCCTGTTACCATGCCATGTATTTGAAGCCCTCGTGCTGGGACAGCAGAGACAGGCAGTCCCGGGGACTTGCTGGGCAGCCAACCTAGTCTAATGAATGAGATTTAGGACAATGAGGGAAGCAGTTTCAAAAACCAAGATCGATTATCCCCGAGGAATGATACTTGAGTTTGTCATCCGGCCTATACTCACAAGCTGGTATCTTCAACAGCTAAGAGAGCTTGCTGCTTCTACGGAGGACCTGAGCTCAGTTCCAGAACCAACTGCCTGTAACGGGAGCTCCAGGGGAGCTGACACTGTCTTCTGTCCTGCCTCGCACCCAGGTGCATATCCACACACAGATGTGCACACATGCACATAAATAATGTTTAAGTTTAATTTTCACTTCCATCTTTCTACCTGACTACATTTAATACAATTTCCAAAATGAGCGCCCCCTCCCTTTCATGGTACACCATTGTTCCTTTTTTCACATTGGCTTTCTTTATAGCCTGACTGTTCCAAAATGTATTTAATGTGGTTTTCAGCCAAACAACTATACAACAAAGTTAATGAACCAGAAAATCTGTCTCTACAACAAAGAGAGGAGATGACAGAGCTGGGGGCTGGTGGATTCTAGATCGACCATGGTTGCTTGGAGGAGCTCACATATCTGCTTCATCCGGCCTGGCTACCAGTGGATTGAATCTGGGTTGTGAGTCACACGAGGGAGAGGAGCAGTGCTTGTATCTGCACCTGCCTGGGGGCTGAGTGGTGAAAGTTCTGCAGATCCCAGCAGGAAGCGGGCTGTGTAGCTGTGTCATAAATAAAGGAGCTGCTTCAGACACCAGAGCCAGCCCAGCCAACGCCATCCAGAAATATCTGCCAGGGCTGGGAGACGGCTCAGCAGGGAACGTGCCTGCTGGGCAAGCATGAGGACCCATGTTTGGATCTAGGTGTAGCAGAATACACCCGTAATCCCAACCCTGGGAAGGCAGAAACAGCCGTGTTTCTGGAAGCTCAGTGGCTCACCCAATCTAGCCAAATCGGTCATCTCCAGGCTCAGTGACAGACTGTCTCACTAAACAAGTTGGAGGAAGCTGGGGAGACGTCTCAGTGGATACGAGCACTTGCTGCTCTCTTCAGTTTCTAGCACTCATTTTGGGCAGCCCATAACTATCTATAGCTCCAATTCTGGGGGGTCAAAAGTGCTTTGTGGGCACCTGGACCCAAGCACACATACAAAGGCATACACAAATACGCATAATGTAAAAATAAAAACAAAGAGAATTAAAGTAGGGGGTGGAAGAGGAGAACATCCTGATCTGACATTGACTTTAGCCTCTGCTTACACACTCCTGAACAAATACTCTTCTAAACACACCCTGCTATACATACACACACACACACACACACATAATATATATACACAAATGCACACAACACACATATATAATATATACATACACAACACACATATATAATATATACATACACACAACAAACACACACGCATAATATATATGCACACATACACACAACACATATATATAATATATACATACACACAACACACACATAATATATATGCACACACACACAAAATATATATATGCACACATACACACAACACACATACATAATATATATACATACAGCACACACAAATATAAACACACATATATATACACACATATACACATACACACATAATATATATACATACACACAACACACACATATACAATATATACATACACACATATACACATACACACATATACACATGACACACAGACACAGACACACAGACATACCGCACACACACATATATAATATATAAACACACATACAACACACACAATATAATATATATGTATATACACACATACACACACAACACACACATACAATATATATATACACACATACACACATACGCACATACACACAACATACATAGACACACAGGCACGCAATACACACGTATATAATATATATACACACATACAATACACACATATATATAATATATACACACATAAACACACACACAACACACACACACACACACACACACACACACACAGAAGCATATCTGAGTATCTACTGGCTGGTTTAAACAAACCAAGCTTTGGGACATTAAGTCAGATAGTAAAAGCCAGCATGGGGACAGTTTAGAAACGGACCAATTGTACTCCTCCTCAGGAAGACAGTCACATGACTGTGGGTAATAGCAGAGGGAGATCAGTATCTGAACCGAGATCTACCCTTCCTGCCTCCACACACATTTCCACTGTCCTTTCTTATGATGCTGTGTTTTGTTAAACATGGCAGACGCCACTTCTCCACCCATCCGGACGTATCCCATTGTCTACTAGAAAAAAAAAAATGACAAGTTCCATAAGCAAATTTAAAGCTCTCAGTAATGAGGCTACCTACTGTGCTCATCCATTATTTCCCACCTAAACCAGCAAAGCTGTACTCAGCCTAATGGGGTACACTGAGGCAGAAATTTTCCGCTAAAAGTCAGACTAATGGAAGAGATTGGTAGACAGCAACAGAAAGGCAACACGTAGCTAGGTTTATAATGGAGCCCCAACAGGGGAATGATGCATTACTTTGTAAAGGATGAGTGGCTGTTAAAAAAAACCCAAGCAATCCAGGGAGATGGCTCCAGGTATATGGCTCGCTGGCCCGGCTGCCTGAGTTTGATCCCCAGAATCTACATGGTGGAAAGAGAGAAGCAATTCTAAGAAACCATCCTCTGACCTTCACATGCACACCATGGCATGTGTGTGCTTACGTATACACCACACACACACACACACACACACACACACACCCACACACATACACACACACACACACACACACACATGCACAGACACACACATACACACACACATATACACACACAGACACACACATACACACACACATATACACACACAGACACACACGCACAGACACGCACAGACACACACATACACACACACAGACAAGCACAGACACACAGATACACACATGCACACACATACACACATACACAGATATGCACAGACACACACATATACACATACAGAGACACACACATACACACACATACACACACACACAGACAAGCACAGACACACAGATACACACACATACACACATACACAGATCTGCACAGACACACAGATACACACATACACAGATACACACACATACACACATACACAGACATGCACAGACACACACATACACACATACACAGACATGCACAGACACACACACACACACACACACAAATAAACAAAAGCAAATCCAAGACAGCTAGGATTTGTGCTGAGACATACAGGAGTAGGAAGAGGGGGTCAGCCAGTGGCCATGCCAAGGAAGACACAGAATGAAGAATGGAATGGGTTCTTTGATGTAGGATGGGTGAGTTGAGCTCTGCTCAGGGCTCAGAGCCTGCCAGGGCTGCTGGAGGACAGCCAAGCTCCTTCCCTGCAGCGCTCCAGCTGTCTGGCAGCACTGCACTGTCTGGGGTCCCAGTGGCATGGAAACATGATGGGACTAGCACTGTCCCATAGTAAGCTCTGCGGCAGAGTCAGGCATCGGTGAAGATGGATTGGCATGTGACTGGAATAAAGGGCTTGGATGGACTATGAGGAACTTGGAGAAGGGTTTTTAACTTTATACTGAGGAAGTGAAGCCAGTCATCGGGCATTTTAAACTTTGGCTCACAAATGTATTTGGGCACTCAGAAAACATCTTTAAGGAGTACTCTTGAATTAGTCAGGAAGAGAAGGCAGAGAGATGCGGTAGAGAGATAGAAAGAGGAAGGGGCTGAGGGCAGAAAGACACGAGGTCAGGGATCAGGCAACTGATCATGATGGAACCTCGTAATGACAGTCAAGGGACTGGTGAGACTGTAGGACACAGAGGTCAATAAAATTCATGGCATGGACACAAGTGTACAGCCAACGAGTATAGAGATAACAGGAAGTAAAGAGTGGGCTGGGGAGACAGCTACATTGGTAGAGCGCTTGCCTAGAGTGCATGAAGCCCTGGAGTTCTGTCTCCAGTACTGCCTAAACTAGATGAGAGGGTGAATTCTCAGAATCCCAGCACTGGAGAGGCGGAGGCAGGAAGATCAGGAGTTCAAGGTCATTTTTGTCTACAAAGCAAGTTCAAAGCCGACTGCATGAGACCTTATCAGAAGACAAGAGAAAGTGAAAGACACACAGCGTGGCACTGAATAAAGATGGGGAAAGGAAAGACACTCTCCAAGACAAGAAGGAGATGGTTGGTGAGGGAAAGGGATGACCGCCGTGTCAGTTACACAAGACACTATGGAGCCTTATGCTAACTAGAACTAAAGCTGGGATTTGTGGGTAAGTCCAGCTCTTGGTAAAGACGCAAAAAACAAGTACATAAGCACTGGCTGGAGTCACTGTCCTGAATGTCTTAGCTTTCAGCAGTGATGAATGGCGACTGTCGCCACAGGTCAGCAGACTCTATATAACAACTAAAGATGTGGAAATGAATAAGCTAAAATTATTGTATTTTCCAGTTCTCTTCATCCGAGAGAGAAGAGTAGACACAAGGTCTAAAGGGACAGTGTCCATGAAAGATGAGGGACCCTCTCCATAATAAGATGTTCTCAGGGCTCACTATCCCCCTGTCTGGATTTACCTCCCGAGCCTTGGCACTGGTTTGTAAAGGATCGAGTCAGTAGGCCTTCACAGGTATGAGGAGAGACCACAGAGTTTCTATAAGCCTTGTGGATTAGCCAGAGAGATTGGAAGCTGTAAGAACTTTAAACACAGAAATGTTTCTCCACATCAACAACTTCTCCCTATGTGACATTGGCTGGGCGTGCTGTCACAACAAGGGCACCTGATTCAGGCCAGAGAGGCAGCCCTCACCATGGAGTGCAGAGAGTACAGGGGATGGTTAGAAACAGACTGCATCTCACATGAGACAGGACCGTGACTCAACACACACACACACACACACACACACACACACACAAACACAAACACACACACATTTAGCTGAGATGGATGTGTGAAGTGTGAACACTGAAATCATTTTTATTGATTAATTAGGGTTTTCAGAAATGACTCAGAAACAAGCATGAGAGAAGCATGAGAGTTTGACTCTGAACCCCAGGACCTATGTATGGAAAAACGCTGTGCTCAGTACGTGTCTGTAATCTCGACCCTGAGAGGTGAGGATCAGGAGATTCTGGACTTGCGGGCCAGTCAGGCTAGATGACTTTGAATGGTCCAGCTTCAGTGAGAGATCCTTTCTCAAAAACTACATGGAGAACAATCGAGGGAGATCTGTTACTTTGGTTTCTGGCCTTCATTTACACTAGCATGCATGTATATGGACCTCCATACACACATGTGCACACATATGTGAACATGTGAAAACACATAGAGACAAAATTAATAAATTAGGTTTGATGGGAAATCAAAACTTTGAGCTGGAAAGATGGCTCAGTGGGTAAATCATTTACCATTTGAGCCTCACAGCCTAAGTCCAGGTCCCCAGAACACAGATGACATCTGGACACAGTGATCCAAGCATCTAATCTGTGGAGATGGGGATGTGCACTCCTGGGGATATGAGACAGGAAGACAAGGGAATCTCTGGAAGATTCCTGAAAGCTGGGCTTACAAGGTAGAGAAGAGCCTCTGTGGAAAACGATGGAAAGTCACAGATCGATATTCGGAATTTGCCCTCTGGCCTCCCCACACTAGCTGTGGCATGCACACAACCACACACGTGAACAAGCACATGCTCACACGTACAATTCAAACACGTATGCACACCAAACTAAATAGTAAATGAAAAACTTCCTTTTGTCTATCCAGAGACTTTTTTTAACAAGCCAAAGTTTTATTTCAAAGCTAAAAGAAGGCTTTTAAATGCTAGCGAATAGGCAGGAGAGCGCAGTGCTGTCCTGTCCATCCTGTGCAGGTAGTCATGTAACACGCAGTGCAGGGCTGAAGGCTGGCAGTTTCACAGGAGTGAACGCCGTAAGGCCATCTGCATTTTGGTAACGGAGACTCTCTGTCGTGTGCTTACTGGGTTTACACCATTACTGAGCATGAACAGGGGCTCTTTGACCATAGATAGCCCAATTCCTTGGGCCCAAAGTTCTTTGTGTGGCACCCTTCACAGTCAATTTCACCTTCGTTCTCAGAGTTGTAGATTCCAGACTCTTCTCACCTTTGGGACATTGGAAACAGTTTTTGTACCAGGCCTTTCTAGCTCCCATGATCTCAGCAGCATACACAGAATCCCCACACCTGGAACACTTACCAACACCTCCAT
Organism: Rattus rattus; assembly: GCF_011064425.1. Lineage (NCBI taxonomy): Eukaryota > Metazoa > Chordata > Mammalia > Rodentia > Muridae > Rattus > Rattus rattus. The sequence goes on along the minus strand of NC_046163.1, from coordinate 8,635,743 downwards.
ATTCCGAGGCAAACTTAGAAGCGTGTGGATTTTTGTAGGCCTGTGAGGCTGAGGACTCTGGCCTGATTCCCAGCCTCTCACCACAGTCAGTGTTGAGTGTGCCAGCCCCTGGCCATAACAATATAGCCTTTTAGTCCATACTTCTTTCCATAGCAGGATTTGCAATAGATCTCTTCATCATAAATTGCCAGTGTTGCGCTGTCTTAAGTTTTCATGCAAACAATGCATGGAAAGCAGCAGTTGTGGAAGCTCTGCCCTCCGCACCACACCTCTTCATCATGGTACACGCTTCTCCCATAGGCTCTGCTCTTATTTCCCCTGCCCCAAACGAGCCTTCCAAGTGGGAGGTAGGAGTGAGGTCGGGACAGAGGAAAGCCTCAGGCAGATCAGGAAACTCCAGAGACATTTTAAACGCAGGTAAAAGGTAAGCTGTGGGCTAGGAGAAGGTGTTTACCATATATGCATAAAACTTGGATCTAAAATATGTAAAGAACTAGAAAAGGCATACATGGCCAGCGAGGCATCTCAGGAGAAATGGCGCTTGCTGTCAGGCCTCACCATCTGAATTTATTCCCTGAGATCCGCATGGGGTATAGATGTGTCTATATGAAAGTGGCTATCTACTTCCACACACATGTGCACACATACACAAATAAATAAATACATCAATTAATTAATAATTAGGAAACGAACCATAAATCATTAAAGCCAAATACTGCTCTGTAACAGTAAACCAAAGATTTGGGAAGTCATTGAGAAGTTAAAATGTGCAAATGCCTAAACAGCTCCTAAAATGGGGCCTGACAGGAGCCATGGGGCCTGGAAGATGAGTCACTGGTTAAGGGCGCCTGCTGCTCTTGCAGAGGACCAGAGTTTGGTTCTCAGCACCCACATGACTCTCGCTCCAGCGGACTTGATGTCCTCCTCTAGCTTCTGTAGGCGTCCACAACCATGTATTCAGATAACTACATATAGACACCGCTATGCCCCTAAGTAAAAATAAGAATAAATCTTAAACAGAATGACCCACTGGACGGCACATGAACACAACAGAGATCCTGCTACACAACTACCAGGCTGTCCTGAAATATAGAGACTGGCAGCACGTACCACCTCAGCGCAGAGAGCCACTGGGGTCCTGGGCAGCTGGTAAGAGCATAAGTAGGAGAGCAGTGTGGAAAAACCGTCAAGCATTTCCTTCAAATGTGCAAACATGCGCTCTCTATGGCCCAGCAATCCTGATCCATTCTAATTACCTAAGATGCATAAAAATAAATATTTGCAAAGGCTTTGCACACATCGTTTTGGTATAAAAATGTTATTCACAACAACCCTAAACTGAAAAAGTTCTCTACTGAAAGGGAAAGGGGTGATCAGATTGTACTGTCTATGTATGACAGAATATTAGGCAGCAAGGAAGAGGAGGAAAGGGATTCTGACACATGCAGCAGCACAAAGAATCTAAAGGATGCCATGTTAAACGAAAGTGCTAAGACCTGCGAGTGATGACCGCACGGTAGGTAACATTTACAGGGAGCCCGAGAGTGTGAAACCCTGAGGTGTATATACAGCCTCAGGACACTGCAGACAGGAGTGGTCCCATGTGACTACAATTACAGGCACTGGAGGGATGGCTCCACAGTTAAAATGCTTGGGTTCCCATAAGAACAACAATGCCAACCAACCAGAGCTCCCAGGGACTAAACCACTACCCAAAGACTATACATGGACTGACCCAGGGCTCCAACTGCATAGGTAGCAGAGAATAGCCTTGTTGGGGCACCAGGGGAAGGGGAAGCCCTTGGTCCTGCCAAGGTTGGACCCCCAGAGCAGGAAAATATGGGGGTGGGCAATAAGGGGGATGTATAGGGGGAACACCCATATGGGGGAGGGGGAAGGGAGGGATTGGGGGCTTATGAACAGGAAACCAAGAAGGGGAATAACGTTTGAAATGTAAGTAAAGAAATACATCTAATAAAAATTTTTTTTAAATGCTTGGGTTCTTCCAGAAGACCCACGTTCTGTTCCCAGCATTGACATCAGGCATTTTACAATTACCTGTAATTCCATCCTCAGAGCATCTGAGCCCCTCTACTGGCCCCCATACACATGATGATTCACACACACACACACACACACACACACATTCACACTCACACACACATTCACACTCACACTCACACACACATTTAATTGCAATACATTTGAAATTTTCCTGTTACCCAGTGCAAATGGTTAATCTTGACAACTTGATGGGATTAAGAATCGCCATGGAGTCCAACCTCTGAGCATGTCTGTGAGGGAATTTCTAGACAAGGTTAGCTAAGGTGGAAAGGCCTGCCCTGAGTGTGGGCAGCAGTGTCAGATAGGCTGGGGTCCCAGACTGAGTACAAAGAAGAAAGTGGGCTGAACACCCATGTCCATCTCTTGCTGCTTCCTGACTACAGCTGCCACTTGGCCAGCCGCCTTAGGTGCCCAAGACAAAATTCACTGGCAAAAATGACTTAGAGGAGAAAAGATTTAGTTACCTTACAGAATCTGGTTACTATCGGTCACTTCAGGGTAAGTCAAGGCATGAGGATCTTGAATCATAGCCACGCTACATTCAGAGCTAAGAGCAGACAAAACTGAATTAATGCTTGCATGCTAGTACTGGGCCCATCGTTTTCTTATGCAGTTCGGATTGCCCTGTCTAGGGACTATGGCCACCACAATAGCAAGCCTCTCTTTCTCAATTAGCATACTCAACACTGTTTCCAACCTAATCTTGACAGTCTCCCACTGAGACGCTCTTCTTCCGTGATTCTGATTGTACCAAGTTGAATTAAAACTAACCACCACAGCTACCAACATCTCTCTAGGGAGGGGTGGGGTCCTCCTCTCTCACCCATCATTCCTTCTTAGTTTTTGTAAATATTTTTAAAGATTATAATTTTATGCGCATGTGTGTCTGTGTGAGTGTATTTATGCTATGTGTATGCAGTGCCCTCAGAGGCCAGAAGAGGGCGATGGGTCCCTGGGACTGTATTGCAGGCAGGAAGTTGTGGGAACCGAACTCAGGTCCTTCCGGAAGAGTGATACTCTTTTTAACTACTGAACCACCTCTCTAGCCCCTTTACAATTTTTAAAATTATGTGTGTTTGCTTATTTATTTATTTACTTATTCATTCATTCATTCATTTCACACGTGTGTATGCACAAGCACGTGTGCCACAGCACGTGCATGAAGGTCAGTAAACGATCTGAAGTAGCAATTCTCTCCATTCACTATACGGGTCCCAGGGATCGACCTCAAATAACAAAGCTTGGCAGGAAGCCCTTTTCCCCTCTGAGCCATCTTGACAACCCCTCATCTGATGTAACGCTCTTGGGGTAGCAATGGAAAGTACTTTTTTTTAGTTCTTCCGTATTGTTTGGATTATTCTTTAAGCATATTTTTAATCGTTCTTTAAAATTGAATTCTTTCTCAATAAGCACGTAGGATTTCCTTCCCCTAAATTTAGATGCAAGGACTTAAAAAAAAATCTATGAAATATTTTATATCATTAGAGTTTCTGAAGATAAAATAGTTCTTCAAATTTTCATCGCTCATATCATTTTGAGTCTGTGCTCTAATTCTGGGACTTTCTCTTTTAAATACATATATTTCAAAGGAGAAACAAAAAATGATAGCTATGTATACACACACAAACACACACACACACACACACACACACACACACACACACACACACACACACACACACACACCCCGGAGTGCTGGTGTAAAACAAATTAGGTGATGGCTAGAAAATGCTTTGTAAAGTCCGAAGTGCTGTATAGATCTGAAGGGGTGGGAGGGAGCGCAGATCCCACGCCAGCATCCTAATAAAGGCTCTTAATGCACCTTCAGGAAATATTTAATCTACCTGTTGAGAGGAGGGTGTGGAATGTGTTTCTCTTTTGCACAGATATTCACATTGGTTCCTGGAAGCCGCCTGAACTACGTGCGACACAAGTGGACACCATGACTTTGCCTTCAGTTGGTGCTGTGGGCTACCATACCCTCAATGGACACCCTGGCTCGGTAGTTGGTGAGGTCTAGGCCCTCAGTCTACCTACCTCCTTGTACTATTGTGATGATAAGGGAATGGCATTGTGATAATATGGAGGTATTGTGGTGACTTTGAGAATGACGGTGCCTCTTTCACGGAGCTAGGGTCCTAGAAACTAGAGGTCAACTGAAGCCATCCCAAGCCAGTGTTTTGGGGGTTCTTGTCTCTCACATTTGAAGTCTGAAATTCACAGACCATGGTGGAACTGTTTAGTGTAGACCCGTAGAGGTACATGGAGCTAGAGAGGGGGCGGGGCAGAACTCCTGTGCAGCAGAGAGGTCACAGGAGATAGAGACTACAGAGCTGTTGTCTAGAGGCTTTGAAAAGGATTCATGTCTGAAATGGAGGGGAGGAAGGGGGCGCTAGTTAGTCTAGTTGACCCAACCAGACATCCAGTTGCCTCCACACAGCGCCAGCTGCCTATAGCTTCTAGGCAGAGGTGCTCATTTAGGAGACTGGAAATCAAAACTCTCTCCTGGTCCTCCTGGTCTCCAGCCATGAACATTTTCAGAATTGCTGCTTGGGGATCCTGGCCTAGCTGATCCATTTCTACCTCCTTTTCTCACCACGCGGCACCCACCCAAAGGATTCGGTCTCATGGAAGCTTTGTATCTTGCGACAACCCTTGCTGGAAGTTTGCATTATACTCCGGGGAAGAGCTCCTTACGTGGTGTTGCACCTTGCTACTAAGGCTGTAGTCTACCCCATGTCCAGACACCTTTCCTGAGCTCAGGAAAGCAAAATGGAGGAATCCCGGACTTCCTCTTCTCCCCTGACCTGGGGAGCCTGACCCTTAATCCTCTACCTGAGGAATGTCACAAAGTCCTTGAAGATTCCCTGGAATGCCTCTCCATTGCCAGTGAGGTATCCCCAGAACCATAAGCCTCTGCCAATGGAATAACACTTTAAGAAGGACTCCTTCCTACTCTTCAAGGCTCATATAAATGCCCTTGATTCACCCTGAATAAAATGTATGCCTAAAAACTGAAGAGAGTCACTTCATTGAATGTGGCCTAAAAGAACTGTAACACCAAAATCTTGGAAGAAATCATTTGTATCCACACCCCATGCCCCGCATCCCATACCCCACGCCCCGCACCCCACACCCTGCACCCCATGCCCCACAATCATATCCCACACACCACAACCACACCACCCCACACCCCACACCCCACACACACAACCCACGCACCCCACACCCCGCACCCCACACCCCACACATCATATCCCACACCCCACAACCACACCACACCACACCCCACACACACACCACCCCCCGCATCCCACGCCCCGCACCTCACATCCCACTTGCCATATCCCACAATCCACGTCCCATACCTCATATCCTACACCGCACACCCGCCTCTGGCATTCACTGCTAGATCAGGATCCTGCTGACCCACCCGTTCAGGATTCCACCCTGACTGGTGGTGTAAAGCGGTGCCCGGACACACCAAGGGGAGAAGCAGAAAACGGAACCACACTTGAGTCTACGACCCACACTTAGAGTCTACGACCCAGCTTTCACACATCCCTCTTTGTATTACTGCGGGCAGCCGTGTCAGCTTAACCTGTAGCTGCAAGCTTAACATATTGCTTTCTCTCCGCTGCTGCAAAATTGGTGGTAGCTGCTGGATCACCATGAAACCTTTAGGGCAACATTAATAGGGACGTATGGTATAGTAACTCAAATCGGCTTCTTTTCAAAGCTGGGCATGCTCTTATTAACCGCTTGTATAGACCTTTAAAGTTTTTTACTACATTTATTTACCGGTGTGCCGTGTGTGTGTGTGTGTGTGTGTGTGTGTGTGTGTGTGTGTGTGTGTGTGTGCTGTGTCTGTGGTGTGTGTCTGTGGTGTGTGTGTGTGTGTGTGTGTGTCTGTGGTGTGTGTGTGTGTGTGTGTGTGTGTGGTGTGTGTGTGTGTGTGTCTGTGGTGTGTGTCTGTGTGTGTGTGTGTGTGTGTGTGTGTCTGTGTGTCTGTGTGTGTGTGTGTCTGTGTGTGTGTGTGTGTGTGTGTGTGTGTGTGTGTGTGTCTGTGGTGTGTGTCTGTGGTGTGTGTGTGTCTGTGTGTCTGTGTGTCTGTGTGTCTGTGTGTGTGTGTCTGTGTGTGTGTCTGTGTGTGTGTGTGTGTGTGTGTGTGTGTCTGTGTGTCTGTGTGTCTGTGTGTCTGTGTGTGTGTGTGTGTGGTGTGTGTGTGTGTGTGTGTCTGTGTGTCTGTGGTGTGTGTGTGTTCATGTTTGCTTGCGTGTGTCTGTGGTGTGTGTGTCTGTGTGTGTGTGTACATGTGTGTGTGAGTCTGTGTGTCTGTGTGTCTGTGGTATGTGTGTCTGTGTGTCTGTGGTGTGTGTGTGTGTGTGTGTGTGTGTCTGTGTGTGTGTGTGTGTGTGTGTCTGTGTGTGTGTGTCTGTGTGTGTGTGTCTGAGTGTGTGTGTGTGTGTCTGTGTGTGTGTGTCTGTGTGTGTGTGTCTGTGTGTGTGTGTGTGTGTGTGGTGTGTGTCTGTGTGTTTACATGCCCATGCTAGTGTACACATGCCATGCTACTCATTGGGCAATTAGAGGACAACCTTTGAGCAGTTAGTCTTCTGGTTCCTGGGATCAAATTCAGGTCCACAGTTTTGGCAGCAAGCCCCTTTAGCCACTGAACCATCTTCACGGTCCCACATTTCCTGTTTTGTACATTTTTATTTTCAACATTTAAAGTGATCTGTAGAGTTTAGAATATAGATCAATGGTCAATTCTTTTCTCTCACATGGCTGAGGCTCAATAAAACTCCCAGAACAAGGCAGATGAATGAATGAGTGAGTGAATGAATGAATGAATGAATGAATGAATGAATAGATCTATAGGCTTCACCAAACTCCCAAGGCAGTGCCAGGCATATAAAGTGTTAAAAACAAAACAAAACAAAACAAAAGCCTTGTGCTAAGATACCAGATACATTTTCTGTTATTGTTTCCATTGGTGGTTTATTTGTTTGAGACAGGTCTCTGTAGCCCAGAGGAGGCCCAAAATCAATGATCCTCCTACCTCAACCTTCCAAAGGCTGGGGTTTTTGGTAAATTCACCCACCCAGCTTCAGTCTGTGTGATTGTGCTTTTCTGCTTCCTCAGAATCTGAGCTCTACCTCAGAATCTCACACTCATACCCACTCAGACCTCTCATCCCGCTGTGTTGGAGGCAGAGCTGAGCAAAGTGAGCCCACATTTCCCTTTGAGGGTGGTTTACAGATGGTGGTTTGCTTATTGGTGTCCTTTGAGGAACACCTTGGCATCTGAGCCTCTGTACTGTGGGATTTTCTAACTGTCAACAGTCATTTTGATGCGTTGTAGAATATATGACTTCCAGGAGTCAGGGGGATGGCTTAGTGCTTGCCACACAAGTAGGCAGACCACAGTCAGATTCCCAGAAGCCACAGGAGTGCTGAATAGACAGGGCAGGGTGCCTGTAGCCATAGCTTTCTAGGCAGGGACAGGGGATTCCCCACAGCAAGCTGGTGGGGGTGGGCAGGAGATAGGGAGACAGAGGGATGGAGGAAAACACCAGACTTGAGGGCAAACTGTCATTTACTAAAGTCACCTACAGACAAGGATGAAGCAAACATTGAATAAGATTTCCACCCCATGACCAGTTCCTTAGCTGACCTTTCTAGACATGCAGCTTCTTTTTTATTTGTTTGATAACTCGTCTATATTTTGAAATGAAATTTTATTGCATTGGCCTCAAATTCCTGGGCTCAACGTATCTTCCTGTCTCAGCCTTCCAAGTATGGAAACTACAGTATAGGTATATCATTTAAATCTCTAAAAGAAACAGTGAATTGGGGGGGGCATTAAATTAAGAAGCAAGCCGATCATAATAAAATATTCTAGCTCAGCAGGATAGTCTGTTAATTTGTATTAAAACAGTGCCTGGGTTAGTGATTTCCAAAGAGCCGGTTGTCAAGTGTACTTGTAACCAACTTTCCATCACAGAATCTCCCATGCAGAAGCCAAACGCAAGGTTATCCGCGGCAAGGATGACCCACTGGTTAAGAACGCTTGCTACTCTTATCCTGCAGAGTACCCAAGTTCAAATCCCAGCACTCACATAAAGAGATTCAAAACCTTCTGTAACTCCAGCTTCAGGATAATCAATCCATTGCCCTCTTTTTACTTCAACAGGCAAACACACACACACACACACACACACACCTTTTAATACCCCATAAGGTTCCTATTTGTTTAGCAAGGTCTCAACCAGCAATCTCTGCAACATGCAGGTTTATTGGTAGGGAATGAAGAGAAGGGATCTATTTCCTCCACAGAGAGTGGAACCCAAACTCAGGGAATTACGTCACCCACAATGGGCAGGCCTTCCCACCTCAATTAAGACAATGCACCACAGACCACAGACCAACTCAGGTAGACAATCACTTGTCGAAACTCTCTTCTCAAGTAATTTCAATTGCCTTAAGTAGACCGATAAAACTAACCATCACTGTAACCAAGTTCTCTCTCCCCCCTCTGCCTCTCCTCCCTCCCCCTCCCTCTAAATGACACAGATACATGTGGAGTGGTAACTGTCTAGAGGGTGACGGCACTGCAGGGTACTATGGGATCTGTGTTTATCAGCAAGCAATAACAAGTTTCAAGAGTGAATAAAGACTGGTGACAATTAGATAGGATATTTTGAAAATCCCAAGGCCTCCCAGGTCATATTTAAGACCTGCAGCATTTGGCCCGTATTTCTGTTCAGTTCCTTATTGCCACCTTAGAATCCATGACATCTACAGAGGATGCCAGGAGACAGCAGCTCTTGACTCTGCCCTTACCCTCAAAGGTATGCCCACTGAATATTAAACTAATTTGGTAGCTGTTTGTTCCCCTACAATGAAGATGAAGAAGCAGTCATTCCTTTGGGGATGTGCCATCTCTGCTCATGTTTCTAGGTCACTTTCTGTTAGTTCTCTGGTAAATGTGGGCTTGCTTCTGCTGCTGCTGCTGCTGCTTCTGCTGCTGCTGCTGCTGCTGCTTCTTCTTCTTTTCTTCTTCTTCTTCTTCTTCTTCTTCTTCTTCTTCTTCTTCTTCTTCTTCTTCTTCTTCTTCTTCTCCTTCTCCTTCTCCTTCTCCTTCTCCTTCTCCTTCTCCTTCTCCTTCTCCTTCTCCTTCTCCTCCTCCTCCTTCCTTTTCCTCCTCCTCTTCCTCTTCCCCTTCCTCTCCTCTTCTTCCTCCTCCTCCTCCTCCTCTCCCCCTTCTTTAATACTTCCTGGAATTCCTGTTACTTCTTAAATCTATGTGTTGACATTTTACATTTTTTTAAATTACATCTATTTTTAGATTAATCGTTCCATTCACTTACATCTCAAATGGTATCCCACTTCCCGGTTACCCCTCCACAAACCCCCATCCCACATTCACCCTCTCCCCACTCCCCTTTGCCTCTATGAGGGTGCTCCCACACCCACTCACTCTCTCCCACCCCACTGCTCCAGCATCCACCTATGCTGGGGCATCAAACCTTCACAGGACCAGGGGCCTACTCTCCCATTGATGTCAGACAAGGCCATCCTCTGCTACATATGTACTGGAGACATGGATCCCTCCCTGCACACTCCTTGGTCAGTGGTCTAGTCCCTAAGAGCACTGGGTGGTCCAGCCAGCTGATACTGTTCTTCCTGTAGGGTTGCAGTCCCCATCAGCTCCTCCAATCCTTCTGCCAGCTTCCCCCACTGGGGTCCCCAAGCTCCATCTGATGGTTAGCTCCGAGCATCCACATCTGCATTGGTTGTTTATGGCAGAGCCTTCCAGGCCACAGCAACACCAGGTTCCTGTCCACAAGCGCCTCTTGGCAAAAGCAACCATGTCGTTGGGGTTTGTCTGCAGACAGGATGGTTCCCCAGGTGGGGCAGTCCCTGGATGGTCCTTCCTTCAGTCTCTGCTCCATTTTTTTGTCCCTGTCTTTCCTTTGGACAGGAACATTTCTGGGTTAAGAACTTTGAGGTGGGTGGGTGGCCCCATCCCTCAAACAGGGGCTGTGCCTATCTACTGGAGGTGATCTCTACACGTTCTATCTCCCCTTCTCTGTGCATTTTGGCTAAGTCATCCCCGTTGGGTCCTGGGAGCCTCTGGCTATCTATTTTCTATTACGTGTGTGGCTGTCTTGTTTACATGTCTGTATGTGTACCCTACAGGTGTCTGGTGACCAAGGAGGTCAGCAGAGGGAGTCAGATCCCCTGGAACTGAACTTTTTTGGTTGATCATGAGTGCTGAGAACCAGACCAAGGTCCTTAGAAAAAGAGCAACAAACACTCTTAACTACTGAGCCATCTCTCCAGCTCCGAATTCATTTTATTAGCTTGGCTATAGTCTCAATAATTATTTTTCATCATATCACTTCTATTCCACCCTTAAAACTTCAATTTTAATTTTTTCTCACTCTGGTCTCCATGTCTAATTGTATGTTTGTAAATCTCTCCCTCCTCCCTCTCCCCTTTGCGCTCTCTCTCTCTCTCTCTCTCTCTCTCTCTCTCTCTCTCTCTGTGTGTGTGTGTGTCTGTGTGTGTATGTGTTGTGTGTGTGTCTGTGTGTATATGTGTTGTGTGTGTGTCTATGTATGTATGTGGTGTGTGTGTGTGTGTGTATGTGTTGTGTGTGTGTCTATGTATGTATGTGGTGTGTGTGTGTGTCTGTGTGTATGTGGTGTGTGTGTGTCTGTGTATATATGTGTTATATGTGTGTGTATGTGTTGTGTGTGTGCGTGTGTATGTATGTGTTGTGTGTCTGTGTGTGTGTGCGTACGTGTGTGTGTCTGTGTATGTATGTGCTGTGTGTGTGTGTGTGTGCGTGCGTGCGTGCGTACGTGCACGCGTGCATGCGCACACTTGCAGTTTTGGTATCCACAGAGGCTAACAGAAGGTACCAAATTCCTGAGGCTAGGGTTACTAGCACTTGTTAGCTACCCCACATGGGTGCTGGGAACCAGGTCCTCTGCAAGAGCAGTAAGCACTCGGAACTGGCTTACTGCCCCAAGTCGCATTTTTATATTCCCCATATCCTGTCTTCCTGTGTTGTCCCTGTACCTTTCCCTTCCTGACATGGTGAGCTGAACATTACTTAATCCTTTGTGAATTCTTCAATGAGTTAAAGATTTCTTTTAACCTTTTACTGGTTCTTTGTGAATTTCACATCATGTGCCCCAATCCCATTCATCTCTGAAACCCTCCACATCTGCCCTCCACCCTTGCAACCTGCCTACGCAAAAGAAAACAAAACAATAGAAAAAAATTTTTTGAATCTCACCTTGGAAGTTGCAGTGCGTCTTGGTGTAGCTATCACATAGTACATTCGTTTGCCCAATAGTTTTACTTGCAAAGTCTGTTTCAAGGCTTCTGGCTTCTGCTACATGGATACCTCTTAGATATCCTGTTGTTGCCCTGTGTCATGGAGATTCTGCAGTTTTGGTTCTGCAGGGCCAGCCCTTTCATGTGCTCTAGCAGTTCATAGCTGGAATAGATGTTGGAATGGCGCAACTCAAAGCCCTGGGTCTGGGTCTGGACGGTAGCTGAGTTAGTCAGCCTGACTGCTCTCTTGCACCCCCACCAACAGGGCCAGCTCTACTGGGCTACCCAAGCAAGGAGCAGGATGCTCTCTAAAGTATGGCAGCTGACAAGGGACAGGGACAACTCTGCATAGCCTTTGAATATCAACATGGCCACAGGTGGTAGCCCAAGCTAGGGACATCTTCATGGCCTTTGGGGTAACAGGGGACATGAACATGGACACAAACCTCTGCTGCTGCAGAGTCAGGAACCCAGGTACTGCCCGTGGGTGACTAGGACATCACCATGGCTACTCACATAGGCTGCTCCTCACCACCCTCGCTCCCCCAGTTCCTCTCTCTTTATAGTGCACAAACCATTCCATATCTCTTCTCTCTCCACCACCTTCCTACTCATGGCAGTGAGAAGAGGGCCAACAAGTTGTTCTTAAATACTTTTGTATGGTATTTATGGGAGTTATCTTTGCTATCTTGTGGTTGTTTGTGTTTGTTTGGTTGGTTGGCTGGTTGGTTGGTTGATTGGTTGGCTGGTTGGTTGGTTTTGAGGCTTAGCTGACCACACTTTTAAGAAACCAGAGGCTGCGGCTGTGGCACATAAGGCTCAGTGCCTTAGTTTCCTTTCCTATCTGCTATGACAAAATATCCTGGCAAAAGCAACGCGAAAGAAAACCAAATTCATTTTCTAACTATAAACTCATGGCTATAGTTCATCATGGTCTGGAGGTCAAGGCTATAGAAACTTGAAGCAGCTAGTCACCTCACTTCCACAGGCAGGAGAAACGAGTACATAGATGACTTTCTCCACAGTTTACAGTCCAGGATCCGTTGCTGAATGAATACTGTCACCCACAATCTAGAGTGTGTCAAGTGAATAATTAAAACCAAACACAACATTCCTATTTACATGTTGGAAAAGTTATTTCATTCAATATGACCCTTGATCCTATATGAGTTATTTGAGTCCCTAAAATATGTAAATATCTCTTTATATAATCCTAAATACTTTTAAATTTGTTGGAGTCTTGTTTCCTTTCACACCTTCAAAACCTATCATTTTTGGGGACATTTACAGTTGTAGCAAATTAAGCTTTGAACGTTTCCCTCAGCTTTGTTTGGCTTAATAACACAACATATGGTATCATCCCACCAGAGTAAGGTATAGTAATGCCTTCTAATATTATTGTATGTGTGCATACCAATTCATTAGTAACCATTTTTCTTATTAAAAAACTATTCTTACAAATAGCAATTTGTGCTTAACTGTGACTGTTAGTTTAAATGTCAACTTGCCATAATCTAGAGTCACCTAGGAAGAGAGTCTGACTGGAGGACTCATCGAGATCAGGTTGGCCTGTGGCCATGTCTGTGCAGGATTGTCTTGTCTGCTAATTGACCCAGTCCACTGTGGGTGGCACCAATCCCTAGGGTAGGCTCTGAACTGTCTCAGTGTGAAGGAAGTTAGACACTGGGTAAATATGGATGCATTCATTTCTCTCTGCTCTTGACTATAGGTATGATGTGACTAATTACCTGAGTTCTTGTCTTTCTTGAAATGTTGAACTATAAACTATAATTGTGAGCCAAATAAACCTTCCTCCCCATAGTTGCCTATGATCAATGTGTTTTGTCATAGCAACAGAAATCAAAATAGGACATCAGACAGGTTCTAGAATCACACTACCAGCACTGCCTACAATAGCAATGCTAACCAGGGTCATGCAGGAGAACATGTACTGTTCATTTTACTTCAAGAAATACTGACTTAAAATGAAATCAGGTTGGTTTTTATTATTATATTGTCTACATTTTTGGAACAATGCACAGTAGTCCCCTGGCTTAATAAATATTGTTGAATGAATACTCTTAAAAATATTTATTCAAGGGGTTGGGGATTTAGCTCAGTGGTAGAGCGCTTGCCTAGGAAGCGCAAGGCCCTGGGTTCGGTCCCCAGCTCCGAAAAAAAAGAACCAAAAAAAAAAAATTAAAAAAAAATATTTATTCAAGTGCTTATTTGGAGTTCAACTTGGCCTCACCATTCCTGATTATTTTTTAATTCAAATGTATTGAGGTTCTCAGATATAATATTCTGAGTCCTCAGGAGAGGGTAGTTTCACTGATACTATTTTCTTGGTGGAACTATTGAGCAAGTGGAGGACTCATAACCATAAGATGCAGACAGGCCAATCAATTATGCTTTCTCTGTATTGCTGAATTGATAGTAACATCAGAATTTGCATGGTTTTACATAGTCCATTATTAACAGAATTCTGACTTGGGATTAGAAATTTGCATTTGTCTGAATTAGAATACTTTGTTCCTTTTATGATTATCAATAAATATTCCTTTACTTGCTAAATTATATCATGTACTATAATACATAAGTTTACCGTTTATAAATCACAATCACGCTCCTAATTATTTTGGATCTGGAATAGTCTTTTTCTTCAAGGTGTTTCAGGAATACTTTGAAAGACCTTCTTGGTCTTTGTGTTGGCCCATGGGCATGCACAGCCAGGGGGTTTATAGTTGGGTTAAGTGAAATGAGAAGACCTCCCTTAAATGTAAGCAGCACCATTTCATGGTCTGGGCCCTGAACCTAAAGGTGAGAAAGAGACAGAGACAGACAGACAGAGACAGAGCACTGAGCACAGGAAACTGTTCTCGAATTTATCTTCTCTCTGCTCTTGACTGTGGCTGTGATTGGCTACTTCAAGTTCCTGCCCTTCTGACATCCCCAATATGCTGGGCTAGAATTGTAAATTAAAATAAGGCCTTTCTCCCCTAAGTTGCTTGTATCAGGCTAATTTTTATCACAACAACAGTAACAAAACTAAGACGGAGGGTTGTATAGCCTACCACAGTCCATTGTGGCAAGGAAGGCATGCTACCCAAGGCAAAACAGGGTGTTGGTTGCCTTAGTATACAGTTGGGAGCTAGAGAGGAGACAAGAATCAGGGCCAAGCCATAAAATCTCAGGGTCCACCCCTGGAGCCCACTTTCTGCAGCAAGGCTCCACCTTCTAAAGGCTCTACGGTCTTCCAAACAGCAGCGCCACCTCGGAACCAAACGTTCCAACTCATGAGCCTGTGTGGAAAATTTCACATCCAGACCACGGGAGTTATGTTGGAATTCTGTGTGATTACCAAGGAAAACTACACGCAAACACAACAGCTATGGCTGTGTGTGTGTGTGTGTGTGTGTGTGTGTGTGCTGACTTCCTGCCAAGTCCTGTCTGCTTGTTTATTGACCTGTTCGTTTTGTATATGTGTACGTGGTGCATGCATAGAGGTCAGAGGGCAATTTTCAGGCCTCAGTTCTCTCCTTCCACCCCAGAGATCCAATCCAGGTCATCAAGCCAGCAGCTCCTTCACCCACTGAGCTACCTTGCCGTCCTCATTCCTTCATATCCTCTTTGCAGGATCTGTTATGTAAAAACTCGAATCAAAATGAAGATAATCCTAATGTGGACTGCCACATTCCAAGCCACTTTCATGTGAATATAGTTGCTCATTTTCTTAAGAGCATATAAAACCAAACTTAAACAAATAAATATGAATATTAGCAATAGGATCGGATAAAATATTGGTTTTACCATCAAGACAGAAAAATGTGACAGCTTGGAACTTAAACCAAGGGGGAGACAAAGCTTCTCAGTACAATTTCACGGTGGGAAAATAGGCAGAGCTCATACTGTGTTGGGCAAGGTGATTTACAGCTGTAATCCCAGCACTGAGACTGAAGCAAGGCGATTGTGAGTTCAAGGCCTGCCTGCGGTACAGGGTGAGACCTTGTCTTAAATAAACAAGTAAATGAATGGATAAATAAACAAAAAGTGGAAAGACAACCACGGCTAGTCATCTGGAAACAAATGAGGTTCAGCAATAAAAATGGACTTGTGGGGCTGGAGAGAGGGCTCAGCATTTGGAAGTGTGCACTACTCTCTCAGAGGGCCCAAGTTCCGGTCCTGGTGCCTATCCTGGGTGTCTTAACTTCTGCTCTTGTGGGATATGGGATTGCTGCTGGGCCCTCACATTACTCAAGTGTTCTCTCTCCTCCTCTCCTCTCCCTCTCCTCTCCCTCTCCCTCTCCTCTCTCCCCCTCCTCCCCTCCTCCCGCCCTCCCCCCCTCTCCCCCTCCCCCCTCTCCCTCTCTCTCTCTCTCTCTCTCTCCTCCCTCTCCCTCCCTCTCCCTCCTCCCTCCTTCCCCCCCCCTTCATGTGTGTGCATGCTGTGTGTGTGTGTGTGTGTGTGTGTGTGTGTGTGTGTGTGTTACAGTCACACAGTGAGAGAATAAAACCTTAAAGAATCGGCTTGAATAGCGGCCACCTAACACTGTTAGAGAACTCCGAGGACCCGGAGGCCACATCCGAGTGACTAACAAAAAGCTGCTGTCTGCAAGACAGCAGAGCAACCCTGCCGGCCGGTACTGTAGATAGTCCATTTTCTGTGAGGAAACACGGAGAGCGATGGGAACAAACACCCACATTTGCTTACAGAAAAAACGACGAGGTCTGTAATGAAAAGCGAGGAATTAACGTGAGTGGTTACTTGTGGGAACACGCTGGCTGTCAGATAGGAACAAAGATAAGGCGAGCCATTTCAGAGACTACCTTGTAGCTGTTGGGAGTTCCTTGAATCGTGAAGCTATATTACCCACTAGAATGAAATAAAATGTATACGAATGCTCAAATGGAGATATTCCTTTCAATGCCTATGCTTTTCAGATTATTAGGGCTTGGCTGACACCAAGTCACAAGGGACAGCATTCCATAGCATCGTAAGCGTCATAATGCAATTACAAGACTCTGAAAACCTGGACTACATTCCATTTGCATAAAGGAATTGCTCTTTTCTCTGCTGAGACCAAACTGCAAATCATATTCTTGACATTAAAGTAAAATGTTAAATTCTTCATTTTCATTATGTAAATGTTTTCTTAACTATGTTTTGAAGCTTAGAGGTGGTATTATGCAAAAGCCTCCGCATTTGAAAAACATGTTTCATGAAAACAAGAGTCACAAAAGATTATTTAAATTAACATCTCACACACGCTTTTTAACTTCTGTTAAAGGGAGGGCTTGTTTTGTTTTTCCTTGGAGTGTGTATCCTTATTAACGGATAGAATCTTTTTGACTATTAAGATTTAGCTAGAAGTGTAAAATGTTTATTAAAGGTTCATTTTATTTTTAACTATGTGTATATGGAGTGACGGGCGTGCACATGAGTGTGTGAGGTCAGAGGTTCCTTTGGAGCTGGAGTTACAGAAGGCTGTGGCTCGCCCAAGGTGGGGCTGGGAGCTGAACTCCAGAAGAACAAACAATGAACACTCTAAACATCTAAGTCATCTGTATAGCTCTTAGCTTTTGATTTTAAAGCAGTATAATTTATAAGCTCTGTTTTTTGTATATTTTTCTTAAAAAGAATCTTATCCAGGCATGGTGGCACATGCCTTTAATCCCAGCACCTGGGAGGCAGAATTAGGTGGATCTCTGAGTTCCAGGCCAGCCTGGTCTACAGAGTGAGTTCTAGGATAGCCTGGTCTCCACAGAGAAACCCTGTCTCAAAAACCCCCAAAACAAAACAAAACTAAGAATCTTTGGGCTGGAGAAATGGCTCAGTAGTTAAGAGAGCAGCCACCTGACACTCCACACCACCCTCTGGCCTGTGGGCACACACAAGTGCACATACACACATAGAGACGCACACACATACACATAAAAATGATAGCAGTAAACCTTACATATTTTAATGAAAAGAAGCCCACAGTTTTTCCATAAACATTAATCCTTTATGATTTTATCAAAAAAGCTGCCTATTTAAATCGAAGTATGTTTTTAATCAGGTGAATAGTGTTCCAAACCATCACTCTAGAGACCCTGACAACACAAAGGGTCATGCTTTCGAAGTACGTGTAAGTTTCTCTTGATCATCGTGTCTTTGTGGGAGTTTGCAGTAATCCAATGTTCACTCCACCAATGGTGACTCTTACTTAGTGTATGTGTGGGGGGAGGGGGTCGAGGCTGCACTTCTGCCATGCAGCTGTTGCTTGGTCATTTGTCACTCCTGTAAGCGCATGCGTGACCACACTGAGGGTGGCCCAGCATTTTGCTTGGTATTGCCCTGGGTCGATTCCTATCTGGGAAACTCTCTGGACCCCCAGAATTGCTCCAAGATGAGTTGCTTACAGTAAGACCATAAAGAAAGAACTCATCATCAAAAGGGTGCTTAGGACTAGGGGCAGAAAATATATTTCATCTGGAAGAACACTTGCCTAGCATGTAGGAAGCCTCAGGTTCAATCGCCACTACTACATGCAAAGCCATGAGTGGCAGCGCACACGTGTGATCCCAACACAAGGAAGCAGAGGCAAGAGGGTACCTTGCCGTAGAAGGCCATCCTTTGTCACTCATTGAGCTGCAGGCCAGTCTGGGTTCCATGAGACAGTGTCTCAAAGAAAAAGCTCCTAGCTCACCTCTACACAGTTTGGAAGCCACCGAGATATGGAAAGGACTCCATCACTGAGGAAGTGTAGTACCCAGGGTGGCGTACTCTCTTTCAGGGACCTAATGGAGCCCTGGGTAGCTCCTGGACCACATGCAGTGAGGATGCTCAGTGTGATTCCTTCCCTCCACCCACTGCCTCACATGTCTTCTCCAGCCTGACAGACTGGCTGGCATAGAGGACTTAAGAGTTACAGGAAGCCCTTAGGATCACGAACAAGTTGTGAACAGCCTAATGTTGTCCCCGTGACCTTTTATCCTAATCAGAGACATCATTCTTTAGGTTCTATGGTTGTTTTATGGTTGGTAAGTGGAAAGAGAAGACAGATGGTCCTTGAGACTAGAAGCTTCAGCGAATGCAATAACTGAAGCCGTTCCCTGATTAAGCTCATTCGTGTGACTGATGTGAGCTATTGGTCATGATGAGAGGAAGTAGAAGGGGAAGAAGAATGTGCAGGCCAGGGAAGCCTCAGAGCCGAGCTGGGATCCTGGGTCTGGGAATTAGAGAGCAGGAGCTGAGCAAAGCTGTGGTGCCTAGGGAGGTGGTGCTGAGGCTGGCTCTGGTCACCAGGCTCCTGCCTCCCTGCAAGCACAAGGAAGGAACGAGAGAGGGAGAGAGAGAGAGAGAGAGAGAGAGAGAGAGAGAGAGAGGAGGTATGAGGGCAGTGAGGACTAGGGTTGGTGAGGTGGTTTAGTGGTAAAGATGACTTTCTGTCAAACCCAAAGACAAGAGTTCCATTCCTAGGACCCAAGTGATGGAAGGTGAGAATTGACGACTAAAAATTGTCCTCTGAACCCCACATAGGCAGGCCATGTCACACCTACAAATACACACATGTGTGAGTATGCACACATACATACATTTAAATATAAAACAGGTATTTTTAATGGCGAGGATTTTATTAAATGCAATGCAAAGCTCCTCACTAAAGGGGAGAGGCCCCAGGTTTGTGTAGCTCCAGTGTTGTTTCAGGGTTACATTCGCTTTGAGTTAGACAAAGGGGCTGGAATTACATATGTTAATGAGAAAACTCTTGAAGGTCATCTATAGGATGATGGCGTCTGGCCAGTGTCCCCAAGGAGCTATTGGGAACCCAGGGTCTGAGATGCCTACTCTACACAGGGCTGGGAAGTTCAGTGTAGGTGGTAGCACTTAAATTGGTCCCCAAGTAGCATCTAACGTGATTCTGTACACCGGTAAGGGACACCATCCCACCATTCCACAAAAGGTCCCCTTCCTCCCTCTCTGCCTACCTGTGGTTAGAATCTGCGCATCTCCTGTCTCAGTAGAACAAGTTCTCAACAAAACAGCAAGCTCAACAGCAATCAGTCAAAACCCCTGTCCTCTGTTTTAAAGTATCTATGTGTATCTGCACTCTGGCCTTGCGCTAAGACTCCTTGTTTAAAGAAGTTAGCAATGAGGGACTCTGTGGCCCCTTATGCTTGGTGTGTGTGTGTGTGTGTGTGTGTGTGTGTGTGTGTGTGTGTGTGTGTTTACATGCATGTGTGTATTTACATGCATGTATATGGGGTGAGTATATGTGTGGAAGATATCTCAGACTAACCTCAAAGTCAACTGCTTAGCCCACCGTAACCTTGAGCTTTAGTCAAATCCAAACTAGACACTGGGAGCTTTCAGAGACATTCTGAAGATTTGAACTCACAGCCTCATGCTTGCACAGTGAGTGCTTAACCAACAGAACCCGCTGGAGGTGGTGCTTTACATATCTTGCAAGACCTCTTTCTTCCACAACTCATGTTCTACAGACTTCCCAGAGTATCTGTGTGGAAGGCACTCACTTTGTCTCATGATGTCTCTTGGACTTTCACTCCATCTATTTAAGATGCTACTTCTTCAAGTGCCTGTACGTTACTGCCCATTAAAAAGAGCATGAAATTTAAATACCTCCCTGTTCTTTATATCTTATCAACCTTCCCGTGCCATTTAGGCTGATGGTTTAGCACAAAAGCAGAAGCGTTGGCAAGCCCTGTTCAATCCCTATGACAGGTATGGTCAATGGATTTAGACCAGGACACTCAAACAGTTTAAGGATCTTCTACAAAAGATACCACAGGTTGAGAAATGGGCAACATGGGGAATGAACAGAGACAGCACAATATATATTGATGGCCTGAACTTGAACTGACTCAGCCCTTCCATAAAACACTTCAGGCCTTCCCCAGCTTCATCAGCTACAAACAGTGAAGGAAGCTAGGAAATTGAACTAAGAATTAGATGGGCGGAGACCTGTGTATACCTGCTCTTCATGATGTGACTCTCTTCAGAGACCTTTGGAACCACGTAGCTACAGATATTGATGATTGTGACAAGCCGTAGAGAAAAATACCAGTGTAATTTGTTTTGTAAACACCACCATTCACTAAAACCAGAAGGTAGAGAAAAGAAGGGAGATAGACTATTTCCCAAAGGAAGTGGGACCATCCCAGTCTGGTTAAAATCTTAAATTGGGGACCAACAGACTTTTCACAAGGTATCAGACGACAGCATATTTGGCTTTGTGGGCCATTGTGTTGCTATCCCAACTGCTCAAACCTCCCTTTGTAGACAGAAAGCAGCCATAGAATTAGCAGGAATATATTCAAAGAAATTTATAGGAACTGGAGGAATAGCTCTGCTGATAAAAATCCTTGCTTTGAAAACACAAGGACATGAATGTGATCCCTGGGATGACGTTTTAAAGAGGAGTAGGGTGTGGTGGCACAGGCTTGTATTTCCAGTTATGGGGATCGAGAAAACGGGGATCCTGGGTTTTGCTTAACAGCCTACTTTAGGTCAACTCCTGGCCAGTGAGAGATTCTGTCTTGCAAAGCACAGTGAGGCAACTCTCGCCCTTCCCACACACACAGACACACACTGGTAAACGGGACCTGGCAGTGGTTAAATAATGTCACAGAGACATATTAATATTTATAAAATCTTAGACCCTTACCTTGGGCTACCCGGCTAGCTCATTTAAATTAACCTGACTGATTCTGGCCGTGTGTCCTTCCACGTGGTCAGCTCTACCCGTTCATGACCTTCTACCTCAGCATTCAGCTGGTGAATCCCTGAGTTTGATCCTTCTCCCCCAGAAACCCTCTCTTAACCTGGAAGTCCTGCCTTTTGTTTCCTGCCTACCTAGTGGCTATTGGATCCTTATCAAGCCAATCCACAGGTGAGGCAGGAATAGCGTTTA
This sequence comes from Rattus rattus, assembly GCF_011064425.1. Classification (NCBI taxonomy): domain Eukaryota; kingdom Metazoa; phylum Chordata; class Mammalia; order Rodentia; family Muridae; genus Rattus; species Rattus rattus. The sequence goes on along the minus strand of NC_046163.1, from coordinate 8,614,415 downwards.
CAGTATACTAAGGCAGGTGATGCCTATAAGAAAGCAACACCAAAATCCAGCCAGAACTCGGCTCTCTGACAGTACAGCAATCAGCAGCTGCATATACAGAGACAACCTTCCAACAGCGCACCCCAACACACTGGTATACATGGACATACACAGGGATATCCCCTTACACAGGACACTAAAATTTGTTTTTCCGCAAGTTCTCACATGGAAGAAATAGTCTTCAACTGCTCAATCCATGGAACCCACATAAATATGAAAGAACTGACTCCACCATGTTGTCATCTGATGACACACTCATCATTACACACGCTGTACATACAGCCATCGCAGTCATGAACTCACAGCAGCTGTGGATGCATATACTGGATCTGCAAGGGAATCTGTCTATCAACATGGGTGGAGGTGGAGTTTATGGGCCCTACCCTTCACTGCTGAACCCTTTGCTACTGATAGTCTCAAGGAGAAGGGAAACCATTGTCTGCAAGTGTGTGCCTGCCAATGACCATACCAAGCACCAATGGACACTTCCAATAAAATGGCGCCCCAGATGGTCCAGATGGTTATAAGCAAACCTCTGCGAAAGGGACTGACAGGCTGTGGAGGGAGTAGATATGGGAATTAAACAAGAGAGGGTACAGGGTAAGAGTAATAAGAATACATTATGTACAAGTATAAAATTTATAAAATTTCCAAACAGGGGCCTGGAAAGATGGCTTGATGGTTAAGAGCACTTCCAGAGGACCTGAGTTTGGTTCCCATCACCCACTTGGTGGCTCAACAACCACCAGTTTCAGGAGATCCAGTACCTTTGTCTGACTTCCTTACACATGTATGCATATTCACTAAAACAAAGCACACAGACAGACAGACACACACACACACACATACACACACAGAGAGAGACATTAATAAAAATAAATCTTGAAACCTGAATCTTAAAAATAGAAATTTTTAGACCAAAAAAAGTAATTACTAAAAAGCCATTAATTAATTAAATCAAAAAGGAAGAAGCCATGCCCCCGAAATACTAATTTTATGTTATGATAACTGTAACTCAATAAAATTGAATTAGTTAAATTAAAAACGTTAAAATACCATTTTAGTTTATGTGCTATACAGAGACAGATGGTGGGCCAGATTTGGCTTCTGGGTTGCTATTTGCTGGCCCCTGCCTTAAAGAAACAGTCTATTCTAATCGAGTGATTTATAAAGAACTCACTTGTGATTTTGAAGGCTTGGGAGTTCAAGGTGAGGAAGCCGCGTCTAATAATTGTATTCCTCTTGCTGGGTGGGGTCTCCAGAATTCCACAGAGGGACCAGGCATAATGTGGCAAGACAGAGCAGGCCTCCCTTCTTTTTCTTGTTCTCAGACAGGGTCTCATGTACCCAGGCTGGTCTTGAACCCACTGTGCTGTTGAGGGTAGCTTGAACTCAGGTCTTCTTGTGTCTACCTCTCAAGTTCTTGGATTACATTCAGGTGCCACTATGCCTGTCTTAGAAGGTGCAGCCATGTTCATAGTCAGCCTCCTAATCCCTCTCTGACCTCCTCCCTCCCCTGTCCCACCTTCTTTCCCCCTCTCTCCACCCATTTTATATCTCTATAAGTTCACCTCAGTAAATTCTTTAACAAACGAACAGTTATCCCTTCCTCAAACTCATTTTCTTCAACGACAGAGAGAACTATTTTTAAATCTTCCTGCGCACTCTCCTTTCCCTTCAAACTTGGAGCCAAATAATTAAAGTCAAATATTGACTTAGTACTGCTAAGCACACAGAGGGCTTTCATCAGTATTCATTTGTCTTCGCTTGGAGTACAAGGTGGCGGCTCCACTGTCGTTAGGAACTTTGCCTCCATCTGACAAGCGGGAAGAACAGTGGCTTACCCAAGTGGATGCTGTGGAATGGGGACATGGAGGCCGACCCTTCTGAGTCAGCTCCTCCTTCTCCCTCATCTTAAGGACACAGGATCTCCTTCCTGCTCTGTATGGGCTACGAAATCATGTGTAGATATTATGTGTTCAAAAGCCTCCATCCAGATGCGTGTGTGTGTGTGTGTGTGTGTGTGTGTGTGTGTGTGTGTGTGTGTGTGTGTTTCTGTATATGTCTGTGTGCGTGTGTGTCTGTGTGTTATAAGTACATAAATGTGTACAGATGTGCACATGCACTTGGAGGCCAGAGAGGTTGTCAGGTGTCCTGCTCTGACACTCTCTACCCTCTGCCTTAGTTCCTTGAGACAAGGTCTCTCTCACCAACACCGGAGCCAGGCTGGCAGCCAGCAAGCCCCAGATATCCTCTTGTTTCTGTGTTCCAAAGCACTGGGTTTGTGGGTACATCAAGCCAGACCCAACTGTTCATGTAGCTGCTGTGGATTTGAACTCAAGTCCTCACGCTCTTACAGCAAGCGTTCTTTCTGGCTGAGCCACTTGTCTAGCCCTGACACTTATTCTATGGAAAGTCGAAAGGTTTCATCCCAGCATGCCTCACTTTAACAGCGTTCCCTCCACAGTCGAATTCTAATTCCAGCGCTATCTGGTCTCAGGTAAATCCTACCTGTTGAGCTAGGAAGATGTCTGCATGGACTAGGGCACTGTCTATACAAGCGTGAAGGCCTGAGTTTGATCCCAGCACTGGGTTACATAGTAAGGTGTGGCGCAAACAACCTGTCACCCAGCTTTGTGAAGATGGAGATGGAAGGCTCTCTGGGCTTTCTGCTACCAGATTGGCTCCAAGTTCCTCACATAAAGAGTGATCATACAACAGGACATCCAGTGTCCTCCTCCGGCCTTTACACACACACACACACACACACACACACACACACACACACACACACACAAATAAATCAAACCTACTGTGAGTGTTATCAGGCTCGGTAGGTAATAAATGATCAGAGGGTGGGCAAGGCGATCTTAAGAGTGAAAACTATAATTTCTCACAGTCCTTAGTTACCTGTCACGAAGTTGGAAGTGAAGGGTGAAACAACTCAGTGATGTACATTAATAATACAAACTTGGTAGAAGTTTCCAGAATGGAAGCCAAGAGAGAGTTACCAAGCAATATGTATTTGATGTATTTGGAGGTTTATAAAAAAAATGACTGAACAAGATCCAGGGGTGGGGAATGTTAAGAGCAGGGGACTAAAGAGAACTAAGTTAACACATATGGATGGGAGACGTCTTCTTGGCCCTCCAGCGATGCCCCTGCATTGCACAATAGAACCATTTCTTCTGGTACTATTCTGGCTTATTCTCTTCCCATTGCCCCAGCCCTGGGGAGCAGGCTGGGCTGTGTCTCCTGATGAGCTCTCTTCCTAAAGCTGTGCCATCTCCAAGGAGACTTGGATGCCACAGTAAAAGCAGACTCTTTAGTTCTTCCCTTAAGGAGGCCCAACTGCCCTTCTTTGTGCAAGACTGATAATAGGCAAGAGACTGGGCTCAGAATGTGCTTGGACGCTTCTCGGGAACCAGGACCACACGCACAAAATCAGACAATGGAGCTGGGTAGGTGACATAGTCAGGAAAGTGCTTGTTGCACACATATAAGGACCAGGATCTGTATAAGGAAGCCTGGCATGGTGGTATGTGGATATAATCTCAGGGCTGAGGAGGTAGAGATAGCAGATCCCTAGGCTCTCTACCCAGCCAGCCTGGTCAAATCAGGTAAAAATGAGAGACTTCATCTTTGAAGGTAAGACTGTGTTGTATGATGGACTTTACACGTACATTTACCCAAGACATGGAGCCCATAACAGACGCAAAGTATGGATAGCACCAAAGTCTAACTTGGTGAACCCATAAGATGTATTGGGGTTCCTTACAGGAATATGGGTGAGGGATTACCTACAGGAATATAAATGACTCAGATACAGCTGCTGCACCAAAGCACACCCTGACATGGGTGACAACTCACAAAAGTTGAAAATCTGAAGCACATTGCACAGCCTGTGGGCAGCTCTGCAGGTTGGAGACTGTCTTTGCCAGGTGGCTCAGCTGGCCTGAGTCCCTTCCTGACAGCAGGGTTTGTCTCTGCTTCTTCCAGGCATCTGGGCTTGCCTCTGTCTTTACAGCTTGTCTTGTCTATCAGTGACTCCCAGTAGTCATTATTGTTTACTCTAGGTAGGGTGGGACTTAGTGAATCTGATCTGTTTCAGGGACTTCCCCAAAGCTATTTGAGTTGTTCACCATAGCACTACTCAGCTATTAAAAACAATGACCTCATGAAATTCTTAGGCAAATGGATGGAACTTGAAAATATCATCCTGAGTGAGGTAACCCTGTCACAAGAGAATACACATGGTATGAAGTCACTGATAAGTGGATATTAGCCCAAAAGCTCTGAATACCCAGGATAAAATTCAAAGACCACATGAAGCTCAAGAAGAAGGAAGACCAAAGTGAGGATGCTTCAGTCCTTCTTAGAAGGGAGAACAAAATACTCAAGGGAGGAAATACGGAGCCAAAGTGTGTAGCAGAGACTGAAGGAAAGGCCATCCACCTGGGGATCCATCCCATATACAGACACCAAACCCAGACGCTATTGCTGATGCCAAGAAGTGCTTGCTGACAGAAGCCTGATATAGCTGTCTCCTGAGAGGCTCTGCCAGAGCATGACAAATACAGAGCGGGAGGCTCACAGCCAACCACTGGACTAAACACGAGGTTCCTAATGGAGGAGGTGAAGGACTGAAGGAACTGAAGTGTTTTTCAACCCATAGGAAGAACAACATCAACCAACCAGACAACTGGAGCTCCCAGGAACTAAACCACCAACCAAAGAGTACACAAGGACAGACTCATGGCTCCAGCCGCATATGTAGCAGAGGATAGCATTGTCAGGCATCAATAGGAGAAGCCCTTGGTCCTGTAAAGGTTTGATTCCCCAGTGTAGGGGAATGCCAGGGCTGTGAGGTGGGAGTGGGTGGGTGGGAGGGGAAGCGTCTTCATAAAAGCAGGGGGAGGGGAGGGAGTATGGGAGAAAGGGGAAAGGGGATAACATTTGAAATGTAAATACATAAAATATCCAATGAAAAAGAAAAAAATTCAAACTGTAAGTGGACATAAGCCCCCATTCCTAACTTAGAAGCTATCTCCAATTGATAACTACTAAGGAAAAGAATATTTTCTCCAATGGTGTCTCACTGGGTATGTAAACCATTCCTAAGGGCGGTCCCATGCCCAGCAGTAGACAGAAAACATAAGCTCAATGGCATTTTTAGATATTATTTGTCTTATAATGTTTTTCTAGGTTTTATAATTGCTTTATATTTATTTATTTTACCTTACAGGTCCTTTATCTATGTACTGTGTTTTTATCAGTTTTGGATTTTATGGGAATTTTGTGTGTGTGTGTGTGTGTGTGTGTGTGTGTGTAGTGTGTTTTATATCTGTTTTTATGGGGTTTTGGTTTTTGGTATTTTTTGTTGTTGTTTTTTTGTTTTTGTTTTTGTTTTTTTTGGCTCTTTTTTCTGTTTGTTTTGTCCTATCCTGGTTTGTTTGTTTGTTTGTTTTGTTTTGTTTTGCTCTGTTTTATTACTATTCTTTAGATGCTGTTTGTTTTGCAAGAAAGAAGGGTGGGGATTCAGATCAGATGTGAGATGGGGGATCTGGGAGGAGCTGAGGGAGGTGGAACGGTAATCAGGATATATTGTAATATATTGTATGATCTTAACATATCTTCAATTAAAGTAAAATAGAAAAAAAAGGAGCATTACTGCAGAAGGAAATGTTTTGATCCTAGAGGAAAACTGAGCTAGATAGTTCCTGAGGATGACTTCTGGCATGTACATAAATACGAACATACACACATACAAACATGCATACATACACGCACATGTGCTCATGAGTGTGCACACACACATGCACACATACACACATATACACATATACACACATACACACATATACACATATACATACACACATACATACATACACACACATACACACATATGCGCATACACACATGTACACATATAGGCACACATGCACACAAACACACACAGACACACACATACACACACATACACACATGCATACAAATACACACACATACACGCGTACACACATGCACACACACATACACACATATACACATACACACATACACATACATACACACACATAAACACACACATACATGCATACACGCATACACGCGTACACAAATGCACACATAAACACACACAGCAATGAATTCCATCCCTAAGGGCTCCCTAGCACAGGATGAGTTCTTCTTGGTGCTTTAAAAGGGTGAAGAACACTACCCAAGGACTGAGACCTGAACTCAGGACCCTACATACCCTCTATGTGCCTCTATGCACCTGTTCTATGTACTGCCACTAAGAAGTCAGTGGCCCATTGTCCAGAGTAACCTTTCACCTAGGACTGGGGTAGGAGAGGAATAAGAGAAGGGTTCTGATGTCACTATGGATATACTAGAAAAGAATAGTCCCCTTTATGGAGTAGACAATTGTCCTATTTAGGGAGCAATTTCACTTCATTAAGATAGGCTAGAAGGATTACACCATCTGAATGACTTGGCATCTCTGGGATTCCGTGTATTTGAGACAATAGTTATGCCAGAATGGCAGAAAGAATAATCCTTGGGTAAACCTGCCAGGTGAATCAGTGAGTAGGAAGAACCAAACAGCAGGGCACACTGGGGGCTCTGTTGTCCTCTATGCCTAGGTCAGGGGGTGCCTGCCTTAGAGTCATCGAGAGCTGAGGGCAGGCTAACACAAAGGGAAACGGCTGCAACCAATAACTGGGGTCCAGGAGGTTTGAAGGGGCTTCTCTCTGATTGCCCAATTCACACCAGCAGGGAGCACCCTTACTACCATGCTTTAAAGAAATGACCCTCTTGGAGTTGAGTGTAGTCCTTGCTTCTCTTTCAAGAAGGACGTGAGGCAGAGATCCAAATGAGGAACTTGGGTGTGTCACTCTCTGTGAAGGCCTAACGAGCCTTCCTATATGTGATCACAGACCCACCACAGACCAGATCAAGTTCTCGGGGAATGTAGGGAGCAGGGTAAGGGGTGGCTCAGCCCTGTTCCAAGAAGCCTCTCTAACTAATCCATCATTTCTTCCCCCTGCTCCAACCAGGGAAGGTAGAACCATCTAGGCAGTCTGAGGAGCAGCCTTGAGAAATGGCAGGAAGGGGGAGTGGAGGCAGCATTAACAGGGCAGGGGGTTCCAGAAGTGATGTGGGTTAGGAACAGGCCTAAGCTTTCTGGGGACTAAGAGGGGAAGGAAAACTTCCACTGCCAGGGAGGAACACATCAGACTTCCTCCTTTTAGAGTGCTCGAGTTGGAGGGCTCCTTCCAGGGGAAGCTAACAATTAGGGTATAAGCCTTTCAAAACTAGAAGAGGGAAGTGGAATTCTTGTCAATAAGCTTTTGAGACATCACCTGGTGAGTCCTACACCTTATTACTGCTTTAAAACTGTACTTGGTAGATCACAAGGGACCTGCTTCTCCCCTCCCACCTCTCCCGCTCTGTTCTCCCCCCTCTCCATGTTCTTTCTCCCCTCTCCTCCCTTTTCCCTCTCCTTTCCCTCTCCCTTTCCTTCTGCCACTGTCCTGCCTAGCCTCCCAAGAGTTTGCCTGAGTCAGCCACTGTAGTCTGGACATATTACAGTAACTGGAAGCAGACTAAAGGACCCCAGGCTTCAGGGGAAGTGACATTATGGCAACCTTCAAAGATTAAGTAGGAATGTACAGGTAGCTCAGTTGTTAGTGCGCTTGCCTAGCATTAACAGATGTGGGTCCCATTCCTACCTCCACACAAACCAGGTGTGATTCGCCTGCAATCCCTGCACTTGGAAGGTGAAGCACTTGGGAGGTGAAGAACAGGAGTGCAATGTCATCTCTCCATATTGGATTTAAGGCCAGCCTGTGTCTTAGTTACTTTTCTACTGCTGTGAAAATACACTATGATCAAGGCAACCTATAGAAGAGTTTATTGGGGGTGTTCAGTTGAGAGGGTGGGTCTATGATCATCATGAGGAGAGTATGGCAGCATCCAGGCAGACAGGCATGGTGCTGAGGCAAAGACTGAGAGCTTATAACATGATCTACAAGGAGGAGGCAGAAAGAGAGACAGGTTTTTGAAACCTTAAAACTCACCCCCAAGTGACACAGCTCCTCCAACATGGCCACACCTCTTAATCCTGCCCAAACAGTTCCACTAGCTGGGGACTAAGGACTTAAACACCAAGTCTATTCTCATTCAAACACCCATACTGGACTATATGAGTCTCTGTCTCAAAAAAAAGAAAAATCCAAAGTAGATGCTTCTCAGGAGAAGTAGGTGAGACAAAGGAGCCAGTCCAATTTAAGAAAATAAAATGCATTGGGGAAACTTCTAGAAGCCAGTTACATTATAAATGGTGCTGGTGGAACACAGGCAAAGGGGATGGGAAGGAAGACTGAGCTGGTAGGGATGTGTCTCACTCAGGCTCAAAAAGCTCCAGAAGTTTTTCTCCAGCTTCAAGACTATTCCTAGGACCTGCAGCAAATTAATTGCCCCCTGTTTGGATTTTATTAAGAACTCAGCTGCCAGAGATGAGGTAGGAAGAACTTCCAACAATGCTGATAGACCTGTGCCCTGATAAGTTATTTCCCTATCTGATGAGCACAAAATTAATTTCCATATTAACAACCGTGTAGAGATAAGACCTAGAAATACAAATGACAGATTTGAGGCTCTTGTTCGTTAAAGGAGCACGGTGAGCATTAGTCTGAACCACAAAGCCCGATGGGAGGGGGCTTTGAGGAGCCAAGTGACTAGAGATGGACTATCAGAGGCAGACTTTCAGCTCCTACACTCGTTGTTCCTGTCCCGGGTGAATGGAACAAGATAAGGCACAGCTTTTCTTTATTCTGACTTACTTTTCATTTTTAGATTTCTAGTTCTTTTAAAAAAATCTTTCTTTTTGCATCTACTGGGGAGGCGCATGCCATGTAGAAATCAAAAGACAACTTGGAGAGTCGTGGTCTTCTAGCTCCACACAGGGTACGGGGATGGAACTTGGGAGGTCAGGCTTGGTAGCAAGCACCTTCGATGTGCTTAGCCATCTTTATGATAATCCAAGGTAAGATGTTTCTGGAACTTTTCTCCCCCATCCATTCCAATGGTCCCCTCAAATGCTGCCAAGCACCAAGGCCACCTCTCAGCAGGACAGAGAGCAAAAGGAAGTTCACTAGCTGGTTGGGAGATGGCACTTCCCCATCCTCTCTGGCTTAGTTCTGTGCTCCGTCAATTGGCTTATGGTTGGTGAATTGATGGATTGCCCATGTGACCAACGGCACTGAGTCGCAGACTACACTGAGTCTAATCCTTGTATATAGTGTTTCCTCTGTTGATCCAGACACCAGAAATATTTTTTCTCTTGAAGCAAGTTCTCTAGCCAGTCTACAGGCAGCAGAAAAGATGAGTGCTGCTTTGGAAGGCTAAAGGCTCTGGGGGATAAGATTGTCGGAATTGCATGGGAACCTTAGTTGCAACTTTATACAGACAAAGCCATGAGAATTGGCATTTGCCTACAACCTCAGTGCTGGTGAGACAGGGATAAGTGGATCCCTGGGACTTAGTGACAGAACCTCAGGTTCCAGTGAGAGGCCATATCTCAAAAAACAGGGAGGACAGAACTTGAGGAAAGACAGCCAAGACTGATCTCTGATCTCCACATACATATACACACACATGCATACACAGAACAGACATATGCATACATAAACAGATATGCCAAAGTAAAAAAAATAAATCAATTAAACTGTGTACTTTAAAAAAAGGGATGGGTTCCTGGCCCTTCCTTGTCCTTCTCAAGACAGCTTGCAAAAACTCTGGTATGTAGCTGGTGAGTGGTCCCATCCTAGGGAGAATGAAGACAAGGTCAAAGACCTGTTAGATGTGGCATTACTGTTTGAACTTGATTGGATCAGCCCCTAACTCCTCCTTTTTTCTTTTTCTGAGTAATAAAATTTGAGCACTACAACCTTCCATCATCCTTATGAATGCAATATCCACACTTTTCTTTCTGTTTGTTAAGAGCTGCCTCCTGCTTTTGTATAGTGGGGGACACAGGAACTGGTTTTCCAGGTGAGCCTTACCTGAAGTTGTTATTGTTCAGCAACAAAGAGTCTCATTGAGAAAATGATCCCAGCTACAGAGAGCTGCCAGCTCAGGTGCCCAGCCACCCTGATGTAACCACACTGTTGGGTGTGGCCCTTTAATGTTCTTCCCATATTTGATACTACACAAAACGGTAAGTTGGAGAAAGTGGATAGAAAGGATAGAGCAGTTACTTCCTATTCTGTATTATAAATATCTACGTATACTCCAGAGTAAGAAAAGAACCAGCTCCTTTGTGCTATATTACCAGCCCAGCACATGCTCAGTGTTAATGGTTTGTTCTGAGTTAACCCCTCCTGGCCCAGATGCCCATGAAAGAATACAAGGTTGACACCCAAACATATGACTAAACTCAAAGAATGAGGGAAGAGCTTGAGGGGATAACTGAAGAAGTACAGATAGACATCACGAATCTCACAACCATGTTGACCACCTGGCTGGGCTTGGTACTGAACTTCAGTCTTGACAGGATGATTGACAGTCTTTACCCCCACCCACTTCTCTCTTTAGGATCTGCCAAGTGAGACGAGTTACAAAACATAGCTCTTCGATGTTAATCTGCTGTCAGCTCAGATTGCCAGCTCTCCAAATAAAGCCCCTGTTTAAAGAGTCCCAACTCTGCTCCTTGATTTGGCTTTTATAAGTGACAATCTGCATAAACTCTCGTATTCTGGATACATGCACTCCGGATATCTTCATGAGGCTGGCTCAAGCTGTTTCTGGACCTCAACTGCTCCCTTAGCCCAGTCCTGCAGCTGCAACTCCCTTAACTCCATGTACCTCCCAAGCCTTCTCCTTCCCTAGCAACCTGGTGATGATTCACAGTTTCTGAGAGTCAGCTTCTCAGGGCGGCCAGATGACTACACCCAACTACCATCAAAACTGACCATTCTTCACCTCTAAGTTTCCCTTCCCCCATACTCACCCACGTTAATTTTACGAAAGAGGAAACTCAGGCTCTGAGCATGTCTTGCCAAGTTCAGGATCCTAAAGGCTGTCTGCAGAATGAAGGTAAAGTCTGCAAGCCCCTGTGTCTCTGCCCCTCCTCATTGCAGTTTCCCTGTATGGCAGTGACGGGCACGCAAGCAGAGAAATCAATCAACTCATCCAACCGTCTCTGCTGCACAGAAGACTAAGGATGAAATACGTGCATCCGCGATCTGTTTGCTGCCTCTAAATAGATGAACATTCCATTTTACTAGAGTTTTTATTAGATGTATTTGTTTGTTTATTTGTGCATTCACAACTCTCTCTGTGTGTGTGTGTGTGAGAGTGAGAGAGAGAGAGAGAGAGAGAGAGAGAGAGAGAGAGATGGCACACTGTGTACAGAACCCAGAGGACAACTTGAAAAGTCAGATTCAGTTTTATCTTTCCACCATGTGTATGCAAGAGATTGTCATCAGCTTGGCCACAAGGACCTTCATCCCTGAGCCATATCACCAGCCTGAGAAGAGGACTATATTTTAATGCCTGACCATATCATGTAAAGATTCCAGGAACTTAGGAACTAGGGAACTTGAGCATCCACCCCAGCTTCTCATCTCACTCTTGCATTGCAAGGAAGCTGTTCTTTGCTATCCGATGTTTTCAGGTTCTGAGTGTGATCTCTGTAGGACAGGAGGCCTACTTCTGTTCGTAAATTAACGAACAACGCGAGCAGGTCTATAGTCACTGTTATGTATGTTGAACAAAAAGCTCCTAGGAACAAGGCTGGTGGGTGATACAGCTTAGTTGCTAAAGTGCTTGCTTTGCAATCATGAGGATCTAAATTTGATTCCCAGAACCCACATTAAAAAAAAAAAGGCTAAGTGTGGTGGTGGGCTCTTATAATCCTAGTGCTAGGGAGGTGGAGACAGGAGGATTTCAAGACAGTGAGTGATCCTGTCTCAAAAAACAAAAAACCCAAGGTAGACGGTGCCAAGGAGCAACCCTGGAGACTGGCTTCTGGCCTCTATATGCATACATGCACACATGTATGTTTAGCAGTAGTTTGACTAAATTGCCTTGTGCTCCTCCCAGTGGATCGGACTCCCAGCCACCCATCAGAGCCCTCCAGATTCAAGAATACACACACACACACACACACACACACACACACACACACACACACACACACATCAGTTAATGTTCGACAAGTTGAGGCTAGCTCAAAGGCTGGACACTCTTAAACCTTCCCCTGCTACCCCAGGCCCAATACTGGCCATTTCCCTGAATTCTTACATGGCTGCTTGGCTTTCGTTCCTGTAGCTCTTACAGTCCGTCCTTCTCCCCAGAGTCATGGCAATTCTCCTCTTCCTTTTTCCCAGTTCCTAGCACATGCAAATCTAAAGGTCTCACCTCAGTATTCCTGCCCAGCCATTGGTTGTTGGCTCTTTATTGATCGATCAAAAACCAACTGGGGACAAGGACCTTCAGCGTTTGAACACACAGTTTCCTAATTTTGGGGGGGTGGATTCAAAGCATAGAACCAATCCTCAACATGTATGTACCTATACCTCCATGCACACTTTTTTAAAAAGCTGCTAGAGCTCTCTATGTTATTCTACAATGACAGAATTTTAAAATATTTACAAAAGAAATGTTTGAAACCATTGACAATCGTTAATGGTCTCCTGCATTCTAACAAGGAATTAGTATCATGTCTTGGACTGGGGTGATAGGAGATGATGCACATGTTCCAGGACACACTCAGGTAACCTACCCACAAGACCAGGAGACATACAGTGAACTGGACAATGGGGAGGGGGCATCTGAACAGCCTAGCTGAACCAACACCTTGGGAAATGTGTGTGAATTGAACATCCCCCTGCAATCACGGTGGCTGTCATCCTAGTCCCCCATTTTGCATGGGAAAATCCCCAAAACCTCCAGGGGTGAACAAGTTGTTCAGGTTGCCACACAGTGACTGAAATAATAAATAGACAATTTCAGGTTGCCGATGCCTGGACTGGAGCATCCTGCTCTGTTTCAGGACACCAGAAGGTGGCATCACCAAGAACCTCTATACTCAGGGAACAGCCCTGTGGACAGCTCTCCTAGCCACTGTGCTCCAGCCTGGACCTCACAGACAGCATGGTCACCCTGGCTATTCGTAGCCTCCTCCAGGGAAACCATGCTGTGAGAAAAGTCCTTAAAAGCAGTAACTAGCCACTCAACAAACCAATGTGTCCAATTTTGAAATAAACACTCGAGGATTCAGCCTTCTAATAAATCACATGTCACCTTTTAAAAGAAAAGAAATTATAGCCACTAAACAGAGCTCAATGCCTCCTACCAGAGATGCCTTGCAATAAAAAGTCCATTTCTCCTCAACATTCTTTTCTCCTAGGAAAAGCCTGTGTTTTTGCAGTTACAGGAACCAAAGCTGCTGCTGGTTCAAAATATATGTTACCTTAGTGGTGTTTCATGTCAATAAAGGAATAAAAAGCTATAGCTCATGTTTCGAAGGCTGAGGTCATCAGTAGAGTGGTTAGAAACATTATGCGCAGGCCTGGGTATCTTGACACCATGTATATTTTTTCATTCTTTTTCACTGAAGAACACCTGTTATGCATGCAGTTCTGCAAAACTGAGGGATCTGAGGATATTACCTACCTGGTAACCAACACTGACAGCATCCCAAAAGTCCCCAAAAAACATAGATAGCTAAGTAACCTCTCACTCTTAGGCAACTTGAAGCATCCAGACTTCTCCACCTTGACTACCAGACTTTTCCAGCCTGGGACTGTCCCCTGGCTCTCCCAGTACCCGACTGAGTTAGGAGAAAATGAGATTGTATATGTGTATATATGTTTGTTTGTTTGTATGTATGTATATGTATATATGTGTATATGTGTATATAGGTATATAGGTATATAGGTATATGTCTATATGTATACATTCATTTATTTGTTTAAATATGTTTATATAAAATGTATACATATATACCTATATACATATACAGCTACATATACATGTATATACACATATATGGAACATTCAATTAAACAGACCACTTTCAGAACCATTAAATGTATTCTATCAGTGGAAAAGAATAGAAAACATAACCTGTTCTCTCAGACCATAATGCAGTTATACTGAAATCAAAGACAGAAAGATAACTGGTCAATCACAAAAGACATGGAGGTTGATTGGCAAAATTTGATTTCTTTCCTAGCTACAAGTAGCAAGCAAATCAAATTTCAAATTAAAAATCCAGTTCTATTTATATTAACATTCCAAAAACTGAAGTGCTTGGGTACATGTATGGATATATAGATTTATACGTGTGTGTGTGTGTGTGTGTGTGTGTGTGTGTGTGTGTGTATACACGCCTGTGTGTGAGTGCATGGATGCAGTGGATGCAAGCATGTGTATGCAGGTGCCAAGAGAGGCCAGGAGATGGTATCCGGGACCCTGGAGCTGGAATTACAAGTTACTATGAGCTAATTGATGTGGGTGCTGGCAACAGAACCTGGGACCTCTGGAAGAGCATCAAATGTTCTTTTTAACCATGCCTGATGTGTTTGGGGGTCAGAAGGAGTCATTAGATTCCCTGGATCTGAAGATACAAATGCTTATGAGTCACAAGGTAGGTGCTAGAAATCAAACCTCAGTTTTCTGCAAGTGCTCTTAATGGCTGAGCCCACTCTCCAGCCCCAGAAGGAAGTTTTTATTAATCCCAATTACTGATAAGCAGCAAAGAGAACAAATGAGCAAGGATAAGAATGCCAGGCTAAGGTGACCCTGGAGTCTGGTACAAGGAGAAGTAATAAAGAGAGCTTCAACTTGGAAATCATGGCATTCAATAGAGAATGATAATTTTAGAAGCATTAGAGTCAGGGCATAACATGCCAGACAACCTGAGTTCGATACCCTGTCCTGCATAAACAAAATGTGGTGGTTTGTGTGGACTAATCCTAGCCTTTAGGAGATGGAGACAGAAGGATCAGAAGTACAAAGTCATCCTCAGCTACAACGTAAGTTCAAACCCAGCCTGGGCTACATAAGATCCTGTTGATAGTGTAATGACTATTCCTGGTTGTTGATTTTACTATATCCGGAATGAATTACAATCCAGATTGGAGGACTCATCTGTGATCCAGATCTTGAGGCTGAAAGATACAAGTTTCTGACCTGGATCTTGGTATGGAGATCTTGAGACATAGTAGCCATGAAAAGCTTAGGCCCAAGGTAGTACACGCCTGTTATTCCAGGAGACTAAGGCAAAGGAGATCTCTGAGTTCAAGGTCAGTCTGGGACAAAACAAGAACCAGATCCAGGAGTGATGATACACACCTTTAATCTGGGCCACACCATTTTTTTAAAAAAAAATTTATTAATATATTTCTTTACTTACATTTCAAATGGTATTCCCTTTCCTGGTTTCCTGTCCATAAGCCTACATCCCCACCCTTCCCCCACACAGGTGTTCCCTCCATCCACCTCCCTTACTGCCCCCCCCACATTTCCCTGCACTGGGGGTCCAACCTTGGCAGGACTAAGGGCTTCCCCTTCCACTGGTGCCCCAACAAGGCTATTCTCTGCTACATATGCACTTGGAGCCTTGCGTCAGTCAATGTATAGTCTTTCAGTAGTGTTTAGTCCCTGGAAGCTCTGATTGGTTGGCATTGTTGTTCTTACGGGGTTGTGGTCCACACCTTTTGCTGGAGACCTACATAAGGACATTGGAAGAAGGAGGATTTGCTCTTCTCTGTCTGTTTGCATTTACTTACCAGTACATCTGTTGGAATCTACTTCTACAGAAGACCAACTGAAACAACTAGCCTTGTGGGCCTGAGCAACTACTAGATTCTTGGACTTCCCATTCACAGCTGCCCATTGTTGTGTTAGTTGGACAGACTGTAAGTTCTCTCAATATAGAGAGACATTCCATAAGTTCTAGAGAGCCCTGACAAATACATATAGATAGGTAGGTAGGTAGGTAGGTAGGTAGGTAGGTAGGTAGGTAGGAAGGTAGATAGATAGATAGATAGATAGATAGATAGATAGATAGATAGATAGATAGATAGATAGATAGATGGATGGATGGATGGATGGATGGATGGATGGATGGATAGATGGATGGATGGATGGATGGATGGATGGATAGATAGATAGATAGATAGATAGATAGATAGATAGATAGATAGATAGATGATAGATAGATAGATGATAGATAGAATGTTTAATGCCCTTTGCTTATTTAGCCAAGTGTTAAATGCCAGCTTGCATTTATTTTTTCCAGTGGGAAATTTCCTCAACTCTAAAGTCAGGCTTTAATAACACATGATGATGCTGTCAGCTCGGGATTTGAATGTGCTTCACCAATCTTTTAGAATACATTTTTCAATCTTTCATGCTTACCATCTTCTACAAACTTCCACTATGAAAGAAGTGACTTTCCTGTTCTCCAAATTAGAAACTTCTCTCTATCTTCCAAAATTTAAATCATACTTCAAACAAACAGGACAGGCTGAAGCTTTCTCTACCTCCAGAGTCTGGTCCTTCTTGTCTGGTTGTCTGATGAGCTGAACCAAACTCTATAGGAAACATTTTTAAAAGAGCTGCTTGAACTTTGAGGAGGTTGTGCATGAGATGGGGTTAGTGCCCCTGCCACTAAGACAGTGGAGGCAGGAGGATCGAGCCTGAGCGCTCTCTCTCTCTCTCTCTCTCTCTCTCTCTCTCTCTCTCTCTCTCTCTAGTAAAATCTGACAAACTCTACAAATATATCTACCATGATAGCTTGACATTTCAACATTCCTTTGTCAAAAATGAACAGAAACTAGAAAACTAGTAAAGACAGAGTTGAACTCAACAATGCCATCAATCAATAATGCATGTGAAATAGATAACTTCACAACAATAACAGAATATGAATTTTTCTCAAATTCATACAGAACATTCAATAAAGCAGACAACATTCAGATCCATTAAATACACTTTATAAGTGGAAGAGGATGGAAACATAGCCTGTTCTCTCAGACCATAATGCAAATATACTGAAATCAGTGGTAGAAAGGAAACTGGACAGTCACAAAAGACATGGAAGTTGATTGGCCAAAGTTGATTGCTTTCCTAGATACAAGTAGCAAGCAAATCAAATTTTAAATTAAAAATCCAGTTCTATTTATATAAACATTCAAAAAACTTAAGTGCTTAAGTATAAATTTAACAAAACATGCACATGATCTATACAAAGAAAAGCACAAATTCTGATCAAAGAACAATGATAACCAATATTCATGGATAGGAAGATTCATTAGTCAAGATGATTGTTCTTCCTACTTGACCTATAGAGTCATTGGGACTCCAGTCAAAATATTGGTGAACATTGACCAACTGACTCTAGAGTGGAGAACTAAATATCTAGAATTGAATTAGGACATTACAAGACGAGAATAAGGTTGCAGGGCTAGAGAGATGGTTCTGGGGTCAAGAACACATACTCCTCTTGCAAAGGACTCAAGTTTTGTTCCCAGCATCCACATCAGGCCTCATAATCACCTATAACTCCAGCATCAAGAGATGAACCCTCTTCTCACCTCTGCTTACACCTGAACTCGTGTACATATTCCCATACAGCATGCTTATACATATTTAAAAATGAAACCAATCTTTAAACAAAGAATTTTCATGGCAGCAGAAGATGTCATGCAAGCTCCAAGATGAGAGAAGCAACTAATAGTCCTACTCAGCTATGACACCTATGAACTATAAAATATACCCAAATACATATCCAAGGTTGCCATAGTGACACTCATCTCTTGGTGGTAACCAACAGCTAATATGACTTCAGACCCATTCAACAAGAGGAAAAGTCATGCCTGAAACAGAAAACCTAACCAACTACCCAGGGGCTAGTGAGTTCATGAGTCCTAGAGGAGTCTACCACCTCTTTCCTAAACCAGCACAACTCCAAAGTTCATTCTAAGTATTTAATCCCTATACCACAGGGATACCACAGTGTAGCCGCTGCTCATCACTCAACCAAGAAATTTCTCTTTACAACAGCTGGAGTTTATTACCTGTTGGAGGAAGTGTGTCACTGTTGGGGGTGGGTCTTGAGACCCTCCTCCTGGTTGTCTAGAAGACAGTCTCTTCTGGCTGCAGTCAAATTAAGATGTAGAACTCTCAGCTCCTTCTCCAGCCTGTCTGCCTGAATGCTGCCATGCTTCCTGACATGATGATAATGGACTAAACCTCTGAAATTGTATACCAGCCCCAATTAAATATCTTATCCTTTATAAGAGTTGCCTTGGTCATGTTGTCTCTTCACAACAAAGACATTATGGGAAACCACAATGATCAAAGTATGAAAAACAAGTGATTGTGTGTTGCCCGGCCTCAAATGACCCATCTGCAATATGGTGTCTTCACCTATGGCTCAAGGAACATTGAGGAAGAGGATGAGAAAAGTTGTAAGAGACAGAGGAGCAGAGTGTCCTTCTGTGAGACTGTATTTCCTAGAAATGTCAGGGACACACACTTATCAAATCTCAACATGGCTGCCTGAATAAGTCCTGAGCAATAATGACACCAACAGACTTGCTAACATGGAAGGTGGACATCTCATAAGACCCAACCAGTAGATGCAATGTTGGGAGTGGGAGAAAATAGTTTTCCCAGGGAAGAGTCCCCAACTGGTTATTCAATACTAAGTGTTCATCCCTGAAATCATATACAAACATGTGACATTATACAGACTGGTCAAATTCTATCCATATATTTAGAATTTGAGATAATAATCATAATAATATAAGATATATATATATGATTAAAGAAAAAGAGGCCATGAATTTGAGACACGATAAGGTTTAACCTGGGAGGGGTTGTATAGAGGAAGGGAAAGTTATATAATTGTATTTTAATTTAAAAAAAACTTTTAAAACTCAAAGTTGATGAAATGATGTCATTATTTAGCCCGAAGACATACTATATAACCTACAATAATCAAAACACTGTGGTACTAGAGAAAGAAAACACAAGCAGATCAATGAAGTATACTAGAGAGCCCAGAAATAAGAGTCCATTTTTTTTAACCAACTCCACTGAATAACTTGGTATTCCCAGGCAAAACAAACAGATACCCAGACTCCCTATTCCTAACTCAGTATGGACCATGGACCTAACATTTAAACACGAAACTGAACTGTCAGGAGACAAAATAAAAGAGACTCAGGATGTTGGCTTAGGTGAGCATGCTAGTTTCATTGCAGTTGCTATGATAAAATAAATATACTTACAAAAGCAACTTAGGAGAGAAAGGGTTTAGTTTTTCTAACTAATATTTAGTTCACAATTTCAAGTTTTAGCCCATTGTTGCGCGGAAAGCAAGGCACTGGAACTTGAAATAGCTGGTGACATCGTACCCACAGCAGAGCCGAGAAAAATAAATATGCACGTGCTAGTGTGGTGCCTAGCTTACTCTCTGTTCTCGTACAGGCCAGGAGCTCCCATCTATGGATAGTGCCACACACGAAGGGAACTGACATGCTCAAGGCCAACACAAAGTAGACGTCCCTCATTGAGACTCTCTTCCCTGTGGCGGGATATTTGATCACACTGTGAACACCAAGCGTGTGTTACTTACAGGAAAAGCTGTTTTTAGTTGTGGCGTGGCTTAGTTTTAGCATACATCTTTAGTCGAAGAACTTTCTACTTGACTATTGTAAACAGGAATAAATAAAGTAAGAGACAAAGCAAGCAACCAGCGGACAGGAAGTGAACAAGGGTTATTAAGAAAAAAATGCAGAGAGTAAGAGGGAGTCAGGAGACTGGATAGAGAGATGCCCAGGAAGTGGAAGGGAGGGGCATTCAGTTTGAAGGAGGGTTTTAGAGACAGTGAGGGAAGGGGGGTGAGAGAGAGAGAGAGAGAGAGAGGAACATTTCCTCTGAGGACATCAGCTGGGTGCTTTCTCTGCCTTTCTGAACTAGCAGGTTTTCACCCCAGCATCTAGCCCCCAAATCTTCATTGATAAAATCAAACAACTGAGACTTCCTAGATTATTCTAGGTAACGTCAATTTACAGTTAAAACGATCACAGTAAAGATAATCTGTATATACCAAGGGATGGAAGAGAGGATGGAGTAGAGGATGGACAGGAGAGAGGGAGGGTGGGAGGGTGGGAAGAAGAGTAAATTGGGCTCTTTTAACATTGACTACCCTAAGTGTGGTTCAGGTATAGGGTACTCACCTAGCATACAAACTGCTGGGTTCTATCCCCACCTCCACATAAGCCGGGCATGATGGTAATCCCAGCACTGAGAAGGCAGACACAGGGGAATCCCTGGGCCTCAATGGACTCCCAACCTAGAACAATTACTGAATTTTGGGTAAGCATGGCTGACTCCTCTGGGAAAAAAAAAAACTTTATTATGTCCAGTGTTGACCTCTGGCCTTCACAGGAACATGTACATGTATATGCCCAGCCTCCCACACCCTGACACACACACACACACACACACACACACACACACACACACACACACAGGCATGCACTCACACACAGGCATGCACTCACACACATGCACATGCACACATGCACATTAAAAACAAACACAAAAACACAAAACAGACAAGTGGTTACTAGGAGCTTAGTGTCAGGAAGGATGATTAGGAAGTCTAGCAGACTACATGGGATTCTGGGGTCGAAAACCGTCTATAGTACAAGACAATGATAGATCATATTATAAACTTCTGCATATCCATAGGAAGCACAAAATCAAGACTAGATGTAAGCTATGGACTTTGGGGAACAGGGATGTGTGAATGTAGGTCGACAATTTTCCCAAGGGAAACACTTAGGGATGTGGTCAGTGAGAGACACCATGCAGGAAGGAAGGGAAGGGGGGGTGCTAGGTGCTTCTGTTTCTACGTCTCCATGTTGCCGTGGCTTGAAAACTGCCCTAAAATAGATAATCTTTTTAAAGCCACTTGGCATTGAGTCTAGAGCAACCCAGATAATCCAGGATAATCTCTTCACTTCAGAATCCTGAATTTAATCCCATCTGCATTTTTTTTATCAAATACATAACACTGAAATGTTCTAGAGACTTGACACGCACTTCCTTCAGAGAGTCAGGGTTTTTTGTTTCATTGGTTTTCTTCTGAACATGACTCAGGAGTCATGTAGAATAGTTTCCAACATTGTTCACCAGGGAAAAGAGACCATTAGTATACCCATTCCCAAGCTTTTTGGTTCCCTATTGGTATGACAGGGAAAGCCAGTAGGTATCACCAACTGTTCCACACAGTGGCATCAGACAGTGAAGGGACTAGGGAGGTGTGTCAGTCAGTGAAGCTATTGCCTTGTGAATGTAAGTACCTGTGTGGGACCCCAAAAGCACAGATTAGATAGATAGATAGATAGATAGATAGATAGATAGATAGATAGATAGAAGACAGCAGGGAATCATGTATTTGAATTACTGGAGAGATAGAAACAAGAACATCTATTAGGTTCAATGCCCACCCAGTCTGCTGTACTTAGTGGGATCCAGACCAGTGAGAGGTTCTATGAAAAATCATGACCTCTGAGTTGACCTCAGGCCTCCATATGTACCTGCACCTCCACCTCCACACATCTACACACACACACACACACACACACACACACACACACAGAAAGACAGAGAGAGAGAGACAGAGAGAGACAGAGATAGAGACAGACAGATATAGATACACACACATACATACATACAGATACAGACACACACATGCACACATACAGATACAGACACACACATACATACATATAGATACAGACACACACACATAGACACACACACAAATACAGACACACATGCACACACAGAGAGATACACACGTACACAGAGACACACAGAGAGGAAGTGCTCACTAATCCTTAGAAAAATTAAAATCAAAACCATAATGAGACACCACTTCAACTGCACTCCAATGACTTCCATTCAAACAGTAGAACATAACAAGTGTTGGCCAGATGTAGATGTACATTTTATGGGCAGGAGTGTAAAATGGTGCCAAAAATTAAATAAAACAGTAAAAATTGTTTTAAATTACAAAATATAAGGGGCCGTCCAGATGAGTCAGTGAATAAAGACATTTGTTGTGCAGACCGGAGACCTAAATTTGAGCCTTGGAGCCCATGTAAAGGTAAAGAAAGATCTGGCTCGAATTGTCCTCTGACCACACACATGCCTCGACCTCCCCAACTCTCTCCTATTCTCTCTGTGTCCATTCTATCTGCCCATCTACCTCCTCTCACTATAATAATGATCTTAATTAAAGTTTAAAAATTGAGATGGGTTGAGCCAATTTGAGGAAAAGACAAAGGGATATGATACTTTTTAATGATCTAAATTGAATATTTTAATTTTTTCCTTAACTTGAAAAATCTTACATAGACTACAGTAAATGTGCCCTTACATATACGTGTCTACTATGTTATTAAGGGCATTTCATTTTTGTACAAAATGGTACCCAATTACATACCTATATTTGTGTCTTCTTTTTTTCCT
The DNA here is from genome assembly GCF_011064425.1 of Rattus rattus. NCBI lineage: Eukaryota > Metazoa > Chordata > Mammalia > Rodentia > Muridae > Rattus > Rattus rattus. The sequence continues at coordinate 8,591,804 of NC_046163.1, read as the reverse complement.
GCAATCCAATTTTCTTAAACTTGTCCACAATAATTCTAATTCACTTTTTCTAATGTCTACATGTTATTCTCTAATTCCATTGTATCAAAATTTACTCAACTAATTCCCAATCTTTATAAGAAATCAATTTATTTCCAGCCCTTGAATAATTAAAAAAGAAAAAGAAACACCTCAGCTACAGCACTGAAATTTATGTAAAGATAGAAAGATGTATTTTCAATCACCGAGTGTTGAACTCTTTGGAAATAGCAAATTGAACAGCACAAGGATTTAAAAAAAAAAAAAGTTTGAAATGTCATGCATACACATCGATGAAATCCACCCCCATGTCTTTCCTTCTAGTTCCTTCTCTGTCTTTCCTATCAATTTCTCCTCTCAATTTCATGTGAACTCATTTTGTGAACCCAGTGAGTTCCTTTATGTGCCTGTGTGTGCACGGCTAGGGTCATGTAGTAGAAGGTGGATAGCTTCTCAGGGACTGTGTCATCACTAAAGAAAACTAACTCTTCCTCCTCTGGCAGTTACATACTCACCAATCACCCATAACCCTCAGCTAGGGGTGGACTTCATAACCCCCTTCCCCACCCATGTTAGGATTTTGTCTGTCTAGATCTCGTTGCAGGTAATGTGCATACTGTTGTAGTAGTAAACAATGGAACATCATCTCACGCTAGTGCCAGCACTGTCAGGCCACATGGCACTAGCGGGAGGGGTGTTCCTGTCTCGGCAGACTCTCCGGCCCGGAGCTCTTGAAACGTCTCCACCCGTCTTGCTAACTTCCCTTGGTGGGTCGCTGCCACGCCGGCCCCATGTAGCCATCTGTCCTTTGTGGTTATAGTCACAATTCCCAGTAACCCACCAAACTCTAAACTCTCAGGCTTGTAATTTATCCATCAGATTTATATCAGTAAATTCTCACCCCACAAAACCTCCTCATAATAAACTCAGAGCCAATTGATATTGATATAAACTGCCTACCTAGATAAGACAAATTGTCCTGTAATTATCCATCCCATATAAGGTACTCATAGCTACCTGTGGCTAATTAGAGCCATACAGGGGTGGGTCATCCTTCTCCTCCTCCATCTTCTCTCCTCTCCTCTCTCTGCCCCTGCCTTTCTTTTTCACTGCCCAATCACAGGGCTGGCCTTATCTTGTGCCCGCCCTCGCTTGCATATAGACACCAATCCACATATCCTCATAGACATGGGTCCATAGGACCAGCGGCTTTGCCATGTCTGTCTAATTTTGTACTGCGGATGTCTACGACTTCAGGCTCCCATAATCTTTCTGCCTCCTCTTTGGCAACGAATCCTGCGCTTTGGGCGGGGGTGGGAGGGGGGTTGCACAAGAAATTTCTGAGTCCAATTATAATCAAGGATGCTTGGGACCTCGATGATCAGATGCGAAAGTTCACCATAAACTGCGCGGCCACGTCGTTCTCTGAAAACAGAGCTGCTCCGGGGATGGGGGAATGTTATGCCAAGGGTAATCATGTGCTCTTAGAATCTACACCAAACTGATGCTCAGGCCACCCACTGTACCTGCGGAAAGTCTTCCAGCCTCAAGACGCCAGGAGGCCTCTTACGGAGGCTTCTCGGAGTCTCTAGTTAACAGACTTTCCAAGGTCAGGGATTCACATCCAAGGGAGTGAGTTTACACGAAAGGGGTGGGTGGCCACAAATCCCACTCCCCATTTCTTTCCATGTCTTCTGTCTACGACTCGGCTAGAGGATCCTACTCTGAAACCACCCCTTCCTCAGAGAGCTATGATTAAAAGCCTCCACTCATGATTTGAATGTTCTGATTCCTCTTCAGAGTACCCACCACACTATCTCTGGTACTCAGGCTTAAACTCTTTGGAGAAGCTTCCCAGCACTGTTGCCTGTCTGTCTATCCATGGCATAAACGACTGTTTTGATAAACTCCTTACACCCAAACAATCTATTTAAAGATCCCCCTCGGACCTGCACTCAAGACCTTTCCCCAAGCAGTGGCCATTGTCTCGGGTTACCAACAGGAGACGGAACAACATGGATGCCTGTGAAGCACCCTGCAGACTCCCAGAATCACTGTGTGTGTGTGTGTGTGTGTGTGTGTGTGTGTGTGTGTGTGTGTGTGTGTGTGTAGATTGGCTATGCTTGGCATTTCCAGTCAGCCCGCAATGAGTATAACCGGGCTCTTCTGCAGGACAGAGACACTCAGGCTGAATGCACACGGTTCCTATCTTTTTCTGTTCCATGGAATAAGGGTGAGCATGTTTGCCTGCAGAATTCAGGAATCCGGCGCCATCCAGATGATCAAGGGGCTCCACATTTAGCAGAGCAGACTAGAGAATTACATAAGCAGCTTTATCCCTCCTCAACAATAAAATAAATCAGGCAGGATAGAACACACCGGGAACACGAATGGCAAATGTGTCTGTTGTAAAAGAGTTCCCAAACCATGTGAGAGAGAAGGGGGGGGGTGTTGCTCCCTTTCACCAAATCTTAATGCTCCAACTTATTATCATCCAGTAAAAATTAAATTCCCACAACCAGAGAAATAATGGTTCAGAAGTTAAAAATGTGTACTTCCTTACAGGGGAATGAGAGTGGGTGAGTTCCAGCACCCACATTAGGCGACTCACAGCTAACTGTGACTCCAGCTCCAGGGACAGCAGACATGATCTACTCATGTACACAAACTGTTAAAAATAAAATTAGCCTTAAAACAGTTAAATTCCCCCACCCCAGGAGAAGAACCATGTCCAGAAGAGCCTGCTGGAGACCCTCTCCCCCTGAGCACAGCAATCACGCCGGACTGAGTCTAAAGTTCACAACGGGCTGTAGCAGCCAGCGGGATGGTTAAGTGGCTGCTCTGGGAACTGGGTCTGAGGTACTGCCAAGTAATTTACATAATAATTTCCATAGCTCTGTAGTCTGTTTCCACCTGATTTGATTCTTCTTATGCATTCAAGCCATAATTACAACATTTTAGATATCTTTAAAACTCAAGAGTGAAGAGGGAAAGGCGGGGCGGCATGAGCGAAGTCGTCAGTTTCTGAAGTGGCCACGGATTCTCCTGCCCCGCCATCTGCTCGGCTGCCCTGACGGGCCTCCTCCTCCGTTTCAAAATCACAGCCCTTCAAATTCCAACCCAATTCCCCCACCCTATCCCCCACACCCTTCCAATTAACTCTCTGCCCCCCTCCACCACCACGCCCTTTCTCTGTGCTTCCTTAATTCCATTTCCTACCCTAAACACTTCCCAGATTCCATACTCGTTCCACCTAACCAAGACTCCGGTTCTGGGGCTGGGAAATGGTTCAGTCATAAGTGATACTTGCTGCTCTCGCAGATGCTGGAGCTCAGTTCCCAGAGCCTGCGGCGAACAGCGAGCAGCCCACTGTAAATCTAGCTCTTGGGGGGAAGGGGGCTCCAACAAGCCTTTGGCTTCTCGGTTACCTGCACTCGTGTGCACAAACTCACACACTGACACATACAAGTACATACAAAGCAAAGAAAAATCTTAAAAAAAAAAAACTCTAGGAGTGGATGGGGGAGGGCGGGACTAAGAAGAGAGGAGGGAGGGAAAACTGTAGTAGCGACACAATCTATGAGAGAATAAATTAGTAAAAAAAAGTGTAATCTCTAATCAGACACCCATACATAGCAAACCTACAACTAACACATCCAGTCACCACAGGAGTGCTGGATGCAGGGTGCGTTATGTGGGGAATAGCAATTACTTTTTTATCTTTGTAGTGCTTAATGTTTAAGGGCTGTGGACTGCCTTTAAATACTGTTCAAGGAATTCTGCCAAGGCTTGGTCAGGTCACCAGTATATGTCGCCTGAAAAGACTGCAACAGTTTCCTAACTTAATGGCCTGGCCCTGCATTTTCATGTACTCTTGGTATGGTCTTCATTTTGCAAAGGGATGCTTCTAACACACAAACATCGTTTTTCACTCGCTCTTAGAGAGCTCTTTGGTGGCCTCTGTGCAGAGCAGAATAGCTGAAGACTTTCATTGCCTCTGAGAACCCGTGCCCCACTTTGCTCTCTGAACTCGTCGTCTACCAGCCTTCCCCTTCACCCACTCTGCTATGCTCCTTCTTGTTCACACACACACACACACACACACACACACACACACACACACACACACACAACACACACACAGGCCAAGGTTCCCGCTAGTCCGTAGTTTCACTCCTCCTGCATTTAGCTCACATGGCGGAGTGAACTAGGATTGTGGATGCAGACAACTGTTTGCCTGCAGATGGAGTTCAGCTGCACTGGCTAACTGAGGAACGGGAAGCCTGTGCACCTTTGAAAGGCACCTGGCTTATAAACTAGAGATCCTTCTCACTGCTGATTCCTTCCCGCAGAGATGTCCACGCATCCCCTGGGGACTCAGTAACCTTCATGTCCTATCCATCAAAAGCCAATGGCTACAGAGCGCAGTTCAGCTGGGAGGCTGCTTGCTCCACATGCACAGACTCTGTGTTTGAGCCTCAGGATGGCATAAACCTGGGATGTGGACACCCGTAATCTCAGCATCTGAAAGGCAGAGGCAGGAGGATCAGGAACTCAAGGTCTTCAATGCTTCATAATGAATTCAAGGCCAGCCTGGGCTATATGAGTGCACCCCCCCCTCCATGGGGGGCTCTCTCTATATATATCCTACCCCCCCCTCTCTCTCCCTCTCTCTCTATATACACACACACACACACACACACACACACACACACACACACACACACACATATATCCCCCTCATAGGGGCTGGAGAGATGGCTCAGCAGTTAAGAGCACTGACTGCTCTTCCAGAGGTCCTGAGTTCAATTCCCAGCAACCACATGGTGGCTCACAACCATCTGTAATGGGATCTGATGCCCTCTTCTGGTGTGTCTGAAGACAGCGACAGTGTCCTCATACAAATTAAAAAAAAAAAATCTAGAGAAAAAGAAAAACATAAGGAAACTTAAAAAGGAAAAAGGGAGTGTTTCTATTAGGTTTTCCTGTGAGGAGGGCATTTTCTTAATTAATGATTAATGGGGGGGGCCCAGCTCAGTATGAGCGATGTCACCCCATGGGCAGGTAGGCCAGAGTTGTATAAGAGAGCAAGTTGAGCAAGGCATGGAGAGCAAGCCAGTAAGCAGTAGTCCTCCACAGCCTTCAGTGTCTGCCTCCAAGTCCCTGCCTTGAGGTCCTGACCTGGCTTCCTTCAGTTATAGACAGTTATGTGGGAGTGTAAGACAAATAAAACGTTTCCTGCCCAAACTACCTTTCGTCACAGTGTTTGTCACACCAACAGACAGCAAAGTAGGACAAGGGGACCCAAAATCCTCATACACACACACACACACACACACACACACACACACACACACACACACACACACACGTAAAGTTCAAAAGAAGCTTGGTGGGTTGGAGATGGCTCAATCATTAAGATCACTGGGTGCTCCTTGGAGGACCCAGGTTCCAATCTCAGCACCCACATGGCTGCTCACAACAAGCTGTGACTCCAGTCCCTGGCAGACGCAATGTCCTCCACGGGCACCAGGCACACATGCACGGTGCACAGAGCGTGCTGGCGGGCAAAAACCCTTTACACATAAAGTTAATTTTAAAAGACGTTAAAGAGAGGGGAGAGAGGCGGGTAGAGTAGCAGGTGGTTGTGAGCCACCTGGCGTGGATACTAAGAACCAAACTCCGGTCCTCTGTGCATAACTACTTAACCCATCTCTAACCCCTCAAATAAATACTTAAGTCAACAACAGAATCCCCAGGGCCCTCGTCAGTTACTTTGGCTTTTTGATCTCCTGAGGAGAGTATTAACCACCAAGGTACTGAGTATGAACCTATTTCCCTTCATTTCCCTAGAGGCAAGACTAAGTTCTGGGAGGCCTAGGGAACAGTGAGACAGCAGAGAGGGGGTGGGAGGAGGGCTCAGGCCTAACCCGGGGCTAGCTCCTATCCATCTAAACTATAGGAATATTTTTTTTTCAGAAACAAAACTATGAGGTCTATTCAGTTCCTTCTCGTATGTTGACCTCATCACCAAGGGTAGTGACTGTCCTGAGTAAATTGTTCTTCAAACTACTAATTTCATGATATTACAACAAATGTAAATGATGTGTGCTATGCAGTGGTTTGTTTGTTGTTTTTTTTTTCAGATACTTTATACTTTTCCTTTGGGGGACTTTTCCATGACTCTTTTCCATTTTAAAAGTTTTATTACAAGTGCAAGCAGTCACGGTGCATGGCTTTAATCCAAGCACTCAGGAGGCAGAGGCAGGCAGATCTCTGAGTTCCAGACCAGACTGATCTACAGAGTTTTAGAACAGCCAGGGCTACACAGAGAAACCCTCTCTCAAAAAAACAACCAAAACCTTTTATTATATTTAAATGTATTCAGTATGTGGTAAAGCGATTGATGCTACAAAGCTAGAGGAGAACTTATAAAAATGGATCCTTCCTTTCTACCATGTACGTCTCAGGAACTGAACATTTACACAATGAGCCATGTCAGCAGCCTTTCATTCACAGTATCTCAAGTTAGCATGTGCATGTGTGTGAGCATATGCATGTATGTGTGTGTGTCAGTATGTGTGCCTGTATGTGAGCGTGTGTGTGTCAGCATGTATGAGCATTGTGTGTGTGTATGTGTGCATCATTATGTGTGTATGTGCATGTGTGCATGTGTGCATGTATGTGTGCATGTGTGTATATGTGTGTCAGCATGTATGTGAAAGTATATGTGTGTATACATCAGCATGTGCATGTGCATGTGTGCACATGTGTACATGCATATGTATGCATGTGTACACATGCATGTGTGCCTGTACATGCATAAATATGCATGTGGAGACTGAAGGACACCTTGCCTGTTGTTCTTCAGGACTGCCCATCTTGCTTCTTTGAGGCAGTCTCTTGGTGGCTGAGAACTCACCTGGTAGGCTATTGTGGCTGCCTACCTCTGTCTTCCAAACTCTGACATTATGAGCATGCTCAACCATGCCTGCTTTTCTGCATGGGTTCTAGGAATCAAATTCAGGTCCTTATGCTTGCAAGACAAGAATTTTATTTGAGCTCCTCAGCCTGAAATTTAAATATACATAAATATATATTTAACATATATATTACATCTTTATTTTATATATGTATATATATATGTATATACCTTTCCTAGATTGTTGTTTGGATCTATTTTTAAATTGCATTTATTCTTTTACACTTTCATACACACATACACACACACACACACACACACACAATGTACATTAGTGTATTGCCCTTTATCCTGTTATCCTCCTCCCTCTCCCACTGAACCCCTTCTTCTTCCCTACAATCTCCCTCTTCTTTACTGCCTCAATATGCGTGTGACCCCTACATTTAATTAGCTGTTGCTTGCACGAGCATGAATGGGAGGGTTTTTACTCGAGCAAGGGCAACTTGCCAGTGTCTATACCATTGAGGAGCATGATACGTCTTTCCCGAGCCACCATCCATAAAGCCTCTCAGGGAGGAATGAGGTCTCAGGAGACCCTCCTCCATCCACCATGGAACTCACCTAATACTTTAATATCTAGCATATTCTATAATGCAACATTTCATGCATTTATAACTTACCACAGGCTTGCAGACACTTAGGGTAGCTCCATGGCCACAGCAGCAGGACAAGGAACATGCATGCTCAGGAATGTTGCTCTTGGTATTCCCCAGGACTCGCCTACTTACCCAAGCAACCTAGAATTGTGAGCTATTCCCAGATGTGTGTAGAGCCTCTGCAGTGTCCTTCCAAGGTTTGTTTGCTGTGCTACCCTGAAGACAATAGAAAGGAAAATAGCAGAATATATAACTTCAGCTATAGCTGGTGTGGCTGGTTAGCAAAATGGACAAGCCCTGTTGCCAGGTAATATAAGGGGTTTGGAGAAAGCTTCATAGAGAAGTGAGCCTGAAGAACCTCCTCAATAACAGATGGTAACTGTGAAAATCAAGAGGAAAAACAAAGGGGAGATCTGAAACAATGATGGTAGGAAGGACAATGTTGGAAGGTAAAACACAAGCCAGAGATACCCTTCTGCAACCGTGAAAGGAAACCTGAAGGGGGGCTGGGGCTATGGCTCAGTTGGTAAAAAGCTTGCAGTCATGAGGCCTTGAGTTCAGTCCCCAGAACCCACACAAGAAGGCCAATGATAGACTTTGATATTGCTATTTTTATGAAGCACCTCCTGCCTCGGAGTTTTGTAAACATTCTCCTCCACCACCTTCAGATTGGTTTAATAAAGCGCCAAAGGCCTATACCTGAAGCAGGAGAGGAATGACAGGATATCCTGACAGAGATAGGAACTATGGGAAGAACTAAGAGGTAGGGGATTTGGTAGCCAAAAACAGTTGTATAAAACATTTGATTAGTGAATGAAAATGAGAACATGACCATTCCTAGGTATGGTTAAAGAAAGGGTTTATGGTAGATATGAAGAAGAGAATCCAGAGCAGGTAGAGAAAGAAGTGAATTGAACATAGCTAGCAGAATCGATTGGGCTATGAGAGGAGAGGGAGAGGGAGAGAGGGAGAGAAGAGAGGGGACCAGAAGCTGAGAGGAGAGAGCTTTGGGGACAAAGAGGAGAGAGAGGAAGAGAGAGAGAGAGAGAGAGAGAGAGAGAGAGAGAGAGAGAGAGAGAGAGAGAGATCTACTGAACAAAAAAGCAACTTAGGGGAGGAAGGAAATGATTTATTTCAACTATATTTCCAAGTCAAAGGATATTACAGAGAGTAATATACAGGAGCTCATGCAGGAAGCTGAAAGGAAAATCATGGAAAAGTACTTATTGCTGTCTTGTTCTCAGGCTCATGCTTAGCTAGCTTAGGACCACCTGCCCAGGGAATGGTACCGCCCACAGTGGACTGGGCCATAGAATGCATCGATTAACAGTCAAGACAATCCCCCACAAGCATTTCCATGGTCAGCCTGGTTTGGTAAATCTCTTAATTGAGACTCGCTTGTCAAAATGACTCTAGGCTGTGTCAAGTTGACAATTAAAATTTAAAACAAACAAACAAAAAGCCAGAGTACCCCCTCCAGTGATGTCCCTCTGATGTTTTCCTCCTTTGGGGTTGGTTTGTTTGTTTGTTTGTTTGTTTGTTGAGGCAGGGTGATTTACAGGCATAGATTTTTCCATGTAAGCCAAGCTAAGTATCCCTGGAACTCTAAGTGATATACCTGCCCCTGGCTTCACCACCATCACTGAGCTCACCATTGTCCCATCAGCTTCTTACCTGGATGCTGGGAAATCCAACTCAGGTCTTCACATTTGCAAGGCTAGCACTTTACCTACTGAACCTCCTCCCTGGCCCTACCAGGTTTTTTTTTTAAGGGATTGTTCTAGAAAGTTTTAACAACACTGTTAGGTAATATTTTTTCATTTGAAGGTCTATCTTCCCTTTCTGTTTCTCAGACTCTCAAAGAAAATTAAACATTTATTCTTCTATTAAGCTCAGACAAGTACCAAGTACCAAGATTTTTTTAAAAGCAAAATTAGCATGGCTTTTCAATGCAAAAGCAAAGACAGTGCCTTTATTTAATAACCTTCACTCATATGGGAACCAAGCTCATTAGTCAACTATTGGCCGCAGAAAATGAAACTCTTAAGTTTCCATGAAATAATGTCTTTGGTCCTATTTAGCTGAGTGCAAGATTTAGACACAAAGCAAACAGAAACTTGAAATCTGGTCTTCTCTCCTCCCCAGAATGTTTGGTCTAAAGTAGGTCAGACCCTGCTGCAACTAATCTTAACAATTCTCTTTTTAATTCTTCTTTCACTGGCTACACTTAGGGGCTGAGAGGGAGGAAAATTCATCCAATTAATTAAAGAAAATCTGCAAGAGAGGAAAAAAAAGTCCTCCTGAATTGAGGGGTGGCGGGCTCTTCTGTCTCCACCTCCAATGAGCTCATCAACTTGAAAATGATTTTCAAAAGAATAAACTGTCTGTGAGGTAATCATTATCCCCCCGGATGCTTCCGTGACTGCTCTGGCTGACCTCAAGCATTCATTCTCTCTCCTGGAGTCTGAGAAGGATGCTGACACAGCGCTGCTTGAAGCCAGAGCTCCAGAGGAGAAGAGAAACCTAGAATGACCCTCAGTAACTTCAAGACCGCCATCCTTTCCCAAAAAGAGGCCCAGAAAGGGGCTTCAAAACTCTAGAGTTCAAAAGGTGTGTGCAGCAAGGGCGCACTTGAAGGTATTCACGTTCTGCGCTGGTGTTTGCACATAGCTTCTAAATCCAAGCCATTGCTTTTGCTTGGCCTTTCCCATGGATTCCCACCCGAACCACAGAGAGGGACCCTTGTTTCCAAGAGTACCTTTGCCAGAAAGTGCACAGCTTTTCACCACTTAAGCAAAATACTGCCAGCTAAATATCCTTCTGAATTATGTCTTTGAGACTTCCCAGGCACTTAAGCTCCTTTCTAAACCATCACAGGCCAACAAAATCTGTGAGGTTTTAAGGGATTTTTGCAGGTCCCGTGGCTTATTCTTTGACCACATCAAAATCCAAGGGATTGCTTCGGAAACTGTGAATACAGTTTCTTTTCTTGTTGCTATGACCAAAGCAACTAAAGAAGGATTTGTGTCAGCTCACTGTTTGAGGGTGTGGTCCATTTCAAAGCCGGGAGGCATGGGGACAGGTGCATGAGGCAACTACTCACACTGCACGAGTGGTCCTGAAGCAGAGGGGGACAAGCTGGTGTTTACCTTTCCAGATTTCTTTCCAGTTTTTTGTTTGTTTGTTTTAAATCTTTTTTTTTTCATTTTGAAATGGTTTTACTGTGAAGCCCGGTTGCCTTGGTCCTCCCAGTGTAAACAAGGATGGCCTCAAACTCACAGAAATCTGCCTGTCTTTGCCTCTAGAGCACTGAGAGTAGAAGTGTTTGCCACCATGCCTGGTATTGTTTTCTAATTTTTATTCAATTTGTAGTCCCAATCCACAGAATCATATTGCCTATGGTTAGAAAGGGCTTTCTCTCTTCAGTTAACCAAATCTAGGAATTTCCTCACAAACACACCCAGAGGTCTCTGTGGTGATTCCAGATGTTGTCAAGTTGTGAAACAATGCAAACCATCACAGGGACTTTTAAGTAAGCCACCCAGGAAATGATGTTTTCATGACTAACCAGCCCTGGATGGCACAATTATTATCAACAAATTATTTTTTCCATATGTCTAAGAGATAAAGCCTGTCTTTTGAGTCTTTCTTGAGTTGCTCTTTATTGCTGTATCTTATGACTCTAATGTTACTGTCCCCTCCCATTGCCAAAACTATTCCATACACCAAACCATCCCCCAAGTTGATGTGTAAGGAAATTACCCAGGCTATTTGTGGGTTTGGAGGAATTTGAATAACCTAGTATAGGTTATGCCTTCAGGAAGATAAACTTTCAGGCTGGAGTTTAGAAAAAGATCTATCGTGTTATCTTCCATGTTACATTGTGCATGATAAAATATCTCAGTGAACAGGAGCTGATCATGGCAGCCATTTAAATGGCACTGTGGAGAATGTAGTACATGGTAGGACTTCACAAGATTGTGGGAATAAGAAGAGGAAGGATCTGGTGCCCGGAACAGGAGATAGAATCCCAAAATAGACCAGTGTGGAGTATCAGAGAAAAGTCCTCCAGGACAACTAAGGTAGAGACAGTCTTGGGAAATCATGGAAACTTACCAGATATGCTGTGTGACATTAATCTCAAGTGGACCTGTAATTGACTAAGAGACATGGCAGTAAGTGGGTCTGTAAAGAGAGAAGACTCAAATCCAGAATGAGTGACCCATTCCTAAGGTGGCCTGATCAGGAAGGACATCTGAGGTATAATGCTGTCTGCCCATCTTCACTTCTTCCTGGTGAGTATGTCCATCCCATTGTCAACCACTGGTCTTAGACACTGGCTTCTTTGCATTTCTACTTGAGACTGAACACCACTGATTCTCTAGGATACACCGCCTACTCAGACCTTCAGAACCAGACTGAAACTGGTGGGTCTCCAGCTTCGGGGACTGAGTAGTTGTAGTTACTGGGTTCTCTGCAATCTCAGGGATGTCTGGCATGCAGACAGGGATTGTTAGACTACCCAGCCTAGATCATGTAGGTCAGTCTAATGAATCCCCTTTGTAATGTATAGTCATTCTATTGTTCAGCTCCTCCCTGCCCAATAGAGGTGGGAGTAAGGAACATGGAATACATTCAAGGCATCAGATCCAAAGACTCTGAGCTATTCAGAGAACCAAACCATTGGGTCTATATGTTGAGGAACAGAGGAAAGTTTAAAATACAAAACATATGCTTCACTAAGGGCTTGAGTTAAACTCTGTCTTCTGTAGTGAGAGTTTTAGTTTCTTTAAGAACAGAAATGTTATGGGAATATGTTTTTGCTTTAATTCCAGGTATGGGATATGGGGCTGCTTTAGAATGTCCACAGCAGGAGACTGTGATTTGCCTCATGCTCTAGCAGGGGTGTGATTTGCCAGCTGCAGATGTATGGCGTTTGAAATCCTGGGGACTATTGAGAGGGTAAAAGAAAAATGCTGAAGTCCTGAGAGGGGTGCTGCTCCTCCTTCTGCTACTACCCCTCCTCCTGCTCCTGCTCCTCCTGCTCCTCCTGCTCCTCCTGCTCCTCCTGCTCCTCCTGCTCCTCCTGCTCCTCCTGCTCCTCCTCCTCCTCCTCCTCCTCCTCCTCCTCCTCCTCCTCCTCCTCCTCCTCCTCCTCCTCCTCCTCCTCCTCCTCCTCCTCCTCCTCCTCCTGCTCCTCCTCCTCCTCCTCCTCTCCTCCTGCTGCTGCTGCTCCTGCTCCTGCTCCTGCTCCTCCTGCAGCTCCTGCTCCTGCTCTCCTCCTCCTGCTCCTCCTGCTGCTGCTGCTGCTGCTCCTCCTCCTCCTGCTCCTGCTCCTCCTGCTGCTGCTGCTCCTCCTTCTGCTATTCCTCCTCCTCCTGCTGCTGCTGCTCCTCCTCCTTCTGCTACTCCTCTTCCTCCTCCTTCTGCTGCTGCTCCTCCTCCTCCTCCTTCTCTTCTTCCTCCACCTTCTGTTGCTGCTGCTGGTTGGTGATATTCTGACAAAGCTCAAACTTGCCCCAAGGAGCTCTAAGTCCCTAACCAGCAGGAAGTAGTCTAACAATATCGATGCCTCTTTCCCCCTCTGGCCTTCTCTCCTACTAGTGTCGGGGGTGGGGGGGGTTAGAAGGAATAAGGATGGAGAAGGGTGGCAGAAAAAGGGAACCCATAAAGTGGCCCAGTTACTGTCTTCCTTTCTTTCCCTGTTGCTGTGATAAAATAATCTGACAAAGAACAACTTAAAGAAGACCTTTTTTTTCTGGCTCATGTCCAGGGTTGAGTTCATCATGGCAGGAAAGTCCAGGCTTGAAGTGGCTGGCCACATGGCATCCACAGTCCAGGAATAGAAGGCCTGCTGGTGCTCAGGTAGCCTTCTCCATGGTAGGCAGTTCAGGATCCCAGCCTAGGCAGTGGTCTCACCCACAATTATGGTAAGTGAGTCTTACCACATCAATTATAGTAATCAAGATAATCCCTCACGAGCACGCCCAGAGTCCTTCTCCCAGATGATTCTAGATTCTGTCAGGTTGACAATTAACACAAGCCCCCACATGTTCCATCCAATAACGTTTGAACGCCAATTGTTCCCTTAACGGCATCTACTCGTGTCTATGTGGATGCTACTTGGTCCCACGGGAGCTCCTAAAACCTGGTCCTCAGCGAGGTCCAGTGTCAGTGGAAAATGAGCTACCTGGAGGATGAAAGGACCTTCATGTATGTTCCACCCCAATTCATAAAGGGCTTAGCAGACAAGCTTCGGTGCTCAACACTCTACCCTATGGTAAACTAGGGTAGAGTAAAAAGAATAGGCTCTGTGATAGTTATTTTCATCGCCAAATTGACACTAGAATCAGCTGGGACGGGAGGGATGGGCTAGACTGTTGGCCTGTGGGTGTGTCTATAGGGGATTCTTTTGATTACAGTAAGAAGGGAGGAGCCACTCACTGGATAGCACCATTCCCTAGAAATAGAATTATGAACCATGTAAAGGCAGGGAGAGAAGCTGAGCTCCAGCATGCATGCATGAGCTCATTGCTTTTCACTCTTGATTGTGCATGTGATGTGGCTGATTCACAGTGTCTTGACTTCCCAGCAGTGATGGGCTGAAACCTGGAATTGTGGTCCCGATGACACCTTCCTCTCAAAGTTGCTCTCCATGCTATTTCTACCTCAGCAGCAGACAGAGAAAAGAACACAGATCCCATCTCTAGTTCTAGAATTTCCAACCCAAGGGCTAGGTTCCAACAGCAAAGTGGAGTTGTTGCAACTATGACCCTTCCTGCTACTTGTCCTGCCTCAAGCCACAGTGTCTTTAGGGTCCAGAAGTCTAGGGTAGTACGCAGAGGTTCCCTCCACAAAGCTGGGAGGGTTTGTCTCATCCCACCCTTTCCTGTCTCCCTGTATACCACAGTCTACCTCTGTAGAGGTGGGTGGAAAGGAAAAAATAGTCTGGGACTCACTGCGTGTTGCCGTTCCAGTGGGGACCAACAGCCTGAGAAGTCTGATTCTGTAGCTTGCGAGCACTGAGGAGGAGAATTTTAAAAAGCTGATTCTGGGAATGAATTAGTAACGAGTTTCTGTTAAATTTTTAAAGTCGTGCTTGTCATGCCGTTCAGTGGTCATTAGCCTTTTGGAAGAATCCACAGGGTTTTAGTTTTGTAGCTTACAAGACATTCAGAGAGCTTCAGGAGACACCGTGTGTCAGAGCTCTCAGGGGATCAGCCCCATTCCCACCCTGTGTATAGCAGGAGTAGGTGCACACGCATGCTCCTACAAGTTAAGGCCAGAGTTCGGCCTTGTTTGTCATTCCTCAGGTGTTGCCCACCTTATTTTATGAGGCAGTATTTCTCTCTGGCCTGGAGCTCACTGAGTAAACTAGTCTGCCTAGCCAGTGAACCCTGGGGGTTCACCGAGGTCCACCTCCCCACTGGGGTTACAGGTGTGACTACCATACCTGATTGTTAATGTTAGCGTTAGAGATGGAACTTGGATCTTTTATGATTGTGTAGCAAGCACTTTACAGACTAAACCATCCCCACCCCTAAAGTCAAGCTAGTTCCTTCTAAGGGATAAACATCTTCTGCTCTAGGGCATCCCAGGTCCCTAGGATACTCTGGTGGGGTAGCAACTTCCCTCTAGATTCCAGCTCTCAATCTGCTTTCACCCTCCAGGCTCAGGTCTTTCCTCTCCCCCAAGGCCATGCAACTCTTTCCCATAACCAACACTCACACCGAATGCCTGCTCCATGCTAAACCTGCGGGTCACCTCTTTGGGGTGATTACTCTTTCACGGGAGTTGCCTAAGACCATGGAAAAACACAGATGTTTACATTATGATGCACAACAGTGACATTAGTATTTTGCAATAGCAATGGAAATCACTATGGCTGGGGGGTGGAGGTCACCACAACATGAGGAACAGCATTCGGGAAGCTGAGAATCTGCTAAAGCAACACTCCTCTCATTCTCTCATTGGACTCAGACTTCACTGCACCTCTCTCCAAGACAATGGGACCAAAGACCAGAGCCCTTGTCTCAGCTCTCCCTGTTGAGCCGTCTCTGAGTCAGGGTGCGCCATTTACCTCCATTTGTGGTTCGTGATTAGCCTACTTTCCCTTGCTGTGATAAAGCATCCTGACCAAAACCGACACGGAAAAGAAAGAAATTATTTGCCTTATCTTTCCCAGTCATAATCCATCGTTAAGGAAACTCAGTACTAGAACTTGAGAGGTAGGAACTGAGGGAGGTGGCTTGCTGGTTTGTTCTCTGCTCACTCACTGGTCCATGCTTTAGCTTGCTGTTTTATACACTTCAGTCCACCTGCCCAGGAAATGGAACCACCCACAGTGGGCTGGGCCCTTCCACATCTATTAATAATCAAGACAATCTCTCAGAGATATGCCCACAAACTAATTTTATCTGGTAAACTCCTCAGCTGAGACTTCACCTCTCAGATGACTGTAGGCTGTGGATGAACTGTAGAAGTTGAGAAAGACCAAGATGAGTTTCTGTAGAGTCTCCAGAAAGTCTGCTGATATCCTGTATCAGCGTTATTATTATTATTGTTGTTTGTTGTTGTTATTGTTATTAGTATGCATATGGAGACCAGAGATCAGCCTTGACTATCATTACTCAGGTACAACTGGCCCCCCCAGATCTTAGTAGACCCCCAGGCCTTAGCTCAACTAACTCACTAATAGAAGTACCATTCAGGCTATAAAATTCAGCGCATATACAGTTCCTTGCCAAAACAAAAAACAAAGGCCTAATCCATCAAAGTCCATAGTTTCTGGGAAAGCCTTTAGATGCACTAACCTTGCTTTCTGGCTTCTGTAGTTCTGCTTCTGGCTAATGATTCTTGTTTACTGAAGTGTGTCAACCCAGGACATGGGTTTTTGTGCTTAAAAGCTCGCCCTGAGAAATCTTCAGGGACACAGTGGGAACACCCAGTGTAATCATCTCCTCTGATGGATACGCCCCTCTCTCTGGGTAGTGTGTGTGTGTGTGTGTGTGTGTATGTCTGTGTGGTGTGTGTGTGTTGTGTATGTCTGTGTGTGTGGTGTATGTATGGACTGTGTGTGTGTGTGTGTGTGTGTGTGGTGGGTGTGGTTGTGGGTGTGTGTGTTGTTTTTGTCTGGACTGTGTGTGTCTGTGTGGTGTGTGTGTCTGTGTGGTGTGTGTGTGTGTGTGTGTGTGTGTGTGTGGTGTGTGGTATATGTATGGACTGTGTGTGTCTGTGTGGTGTGTATGTCTGTGTGTGTGGTATATGTATGGACTGTGTGTGTCTGTGTGGTGTGTGTGTCTGTGTGGTGTGTGTGTGTGTGTGTGTGTGTGTGTGTCCTATCCTTCCACCATGTAGGTCCTTAGGATAGGACTCTTATTGAGTTCTTGAGGTAGGCACTTTCTTTTGATGAAACATCTCTCTGGTCGCTACCTTATTTTTTGGGACTGAGTCTCTCACTGGCCTGCAAATTCCCCAAGCAGGCTAAACTGGCTGATCAAGCAGCTTCAAAGACCCACCTGTCTCTCTCTTCTTGGTGCTGGGATTTACGATATATGTTGTCCACGGCCACTGTCTCGTGGCTCTTTCCATCTTTGGGCTGGCTGTGGCTGACTGAGGCTTTCTCGAAATGCATTCTGATGGAATTCCTCTTCCACATTTAAGAACCAAGTACTTGGGGCAGGAGAAGAAGCTCCGTGGTTCCCAGCGCATACTGCTTTTGCAAAGGACCCAAGTTCAGCTACTAGTACCTACATCAGCTGGCTGGCTCTCAACCACTAATAACTCTAGCTCCAGGAGGTCTGACACCCTCTTCTGACCTCTGTGGGCACCTGCATTCATGTTTACCTATATGCCACTCATGTGCACACAAAAACATAATTTTAAGAAAAATTTTAATTATTCTTAAAGGGTCCCTGATATTATACTGGGGCCACGTGGATAATACAGAGTCGCCACCTTTTCTTTTGGTCAGCTCATGAAAAATGTTTAATTCCATCTTCTTCATGCACTTCCCCTGATAACGTGAGCTAACACATTTGCAGGTAGTTGGGGCTAGGGTAAGGCCTTGGCTGCTTGCTGGAGTAGCTGAGGTGAAAGAGAGATTATGAAAAACATACATACAAGAAATCCAGTTCCTAGTCACAACCCAACAGAGCCACTGACCAAATGCCTCCACACTACAGAAGGCCTTCATCCAACTTCTTTTATCCCCCCAAAAGACACTGGAAGCCATTCCCTACCTGGGCTTTACACAACAAATAGAGCACACGGGAGAAAGGCCTGCACCACACAAATCATAAATGACCTACAATGGATCCTGAGACTGCTCAGCCCTTTAGAGATTTTTCCCTCAGCTCACCAGCCCTCCCTTTTGTAATAAGCTGTCTTTATTTCTGTTTCTAGCCATGTGTCCCTGATCTAATTCTTTGCCGAGAGACACAAGACCTGGATACCAGCAGGGGCCCTGGGACTCAGAAGCACTCGTCTAAGGTCCCCAGTATTTCAAGTTGTCAAAAGGGGGCCGTTGGAGGGATCATCCCCCTTTTCTGTGGCTGTTCCTCTGACGTGACAGAAAGCTTCTCTGGAGGCGTGGGGAAGAGAAACACCATGGGAAATAAGGCTGCAGCTCCTTCCATCTGTCCTGAGCCCCTCAGAGTCCTCAGCAGCCTCCTCTGTAGAGCCTTTCCTCGAATGTTCCATGAGCGTGAGGCCATCTGCTTCCCTGCCTGTAATTAGCTGCATACCCGAGCTGCTGCAGCAATCCCACGCTGTTATTATGCTTGGCTTTTTTTTTTCTTTTTAAGTATGATGTGTGTATGTGTCTCTGGAACCAAGACTTCCTCCTAGGACAGTACAGATTTCCAGTGCCTGGGAAGGAGAGCAGAGATGAGCGGGTCTTTGCGTGGCCATGGTGTTGACTGCAGACAGAAGCCCTGGGAGATGCTCGTGAGACCCGTGAATAAGCCGGAGTCACCACTTTTTCCTCAGGTCAGCTCGTGAACAACTTTAATACCATCCTGCAAGACAGAATAAAACAAAAAAACAAAAACACGAGACAAACAACAACAATAACGACAACAAAAACAGAGAAAAATATGGGCCCTCAGGAAGGGAGAGGAAGCGCTCACCTAAGAGTCTGAATGAATCTCTCATCAGGAATTTCCACTGCTTATGGTCCTCTGTCCCTTCCCTGCTGAAATCCCGCAATCGTCTAAGAGTCTCGTGAGGAAACCCCTTGCACTGCCTTAGTGGCTCCTGACTTGCCTTATCAAACAACCTTCAGAATAATTGTAGTGCCCTAAAAGTCCTCCCCAAACTACGTACTTTTCCTCCTTTCCCTCAGTCCCCAATCCCCTCTCTTATGTGTGTGTATGTGTGTACGTTCACACATGAAGGCCAGAGAGAGAGAGATCCCTGGAGCCCCTGACCTTGGTGCTGGAAACCAAACTTAGTTTCCGGTCTAGAACCTCCAAGCGCTCTTCTCTGCTGAGCTATCTCCAGCTCCCGCCGACCCCGGTTCGCCTAGTTGGTTTGAGGTACCGAGGATGGGACCCAGGCTTCCTGTGTGCTTAACGAGTGCTCTGCCCTTGAGCTACATTCCCGGCTCATAATTTTGAACTTCCGATCCCCCTGTC